>NW_013666599.1:312753-315924 GCF_000517525.1 Limulus polyphemus | reverse complement strand
GATTGGGGGGTAACAGCTGACGTTATACTCATAGAAAGGATTGTTGGATAACAGCTGACGTTATACTCATAGAAAGGATTGGTGGATAACAGCTGACGTTATACTCATAGAAAGGATTGGGGGTAACAGCTGACGTTATACTCATAGAAAGGATTGGTGGATAACAGCTAACGTTATACTCATAGAAAGAATTGGTGGATAACAGCTGACGTTATACTCATAGAAAGAATTGGGGGAGATCAGTTGTCTTTCCTACATTTTATGTGGGGTATAATATACACACGGCATTCCCAGAAATTAAGTCACACTTACCCCACTCCCCTCCCCCATAATAATAATCAAACAATCCTAAATGAGACATTTTGTACTTCCCAAGTTATTTCGCTGAAAAATTATTGAAAGTCAGACTTGTTTGTTTCAGAATCTTTGAACAAAGCATTTGTATTTAAGGCAAAGCTTCAAGGCTATCCGCCGCCGTCCCTAATTTTGAACTACTGACCAGAAGAAAGCCAACCAATCAGCTACCATTCACCATCCATGCTAAGGGATTGACTGTCGCTCTTACAACACATCCACAACTTAAGATGCAGAGAATATTTTGCGGCACCGCATGAACTCGAATGCGGATGGGAAAGTTTGAGTTCTACCACTGGTCCATCCCGCGCCCTCACATAAAGCTATTGAAAGAGTTATCTGCCCATAGCCATCCCTAATTTTGAACAGTAACGCTCAAAGCAAGGCAACAAGTCGACAGGAACCACCATCAACTCTCGAATTTCTCTTGTCTAGCCTTCACTCTTGTATAGCCTTCACTCTTGTAGCATACGGTTGCGTACTCATATTTCTAAAGAGCGTTTTTGAAGCAACGGTCCATCCACCATTTGCGTCAAATTACTCAAAAAGTAAGTTTATTTGCATCTGTAAAATTCCAGGTTTCGTGGTTCTGGCATCTCGTATAGGCACGGTTGTGCTAGAAACCAAATGAACTGTATCTTTTTTTTAATACAGAATCTTTTAAGTTCATGAAAACCAAAATAAGATTTAAATTAGTACAAAATATAAAATCTAAAGCATTTAGTTTTGCTACACTAGATGGAGCCACAAGAGTAACAACATGTTTGTTGATTCAACCACCCTTATCAATAACCAATAAAAAATTTAGCTGTCGGTTACTAAGAAACGAATATTTCAAAGTAACCGTGATCCTATTCACAAAATCAGCTGCTTGTATCGCAAAATGTAAGAGTTGGTAATTATTAAACGTGTGCAGAAGCAAAGTACACAAGTCGGTCATATATATTCATATATAAAGTTATATGCCGTTGCGTATCATTTGAGACTACTCAATATTAGAAAAAACAATTTCCCATTCATTTCATAATTCAATTTCTGACTTTTTTGTCGAACAATTTCCAAATTTATCGAAGTAAGCATTCATTTCATAATTCAATCTCTGACTTTTTGTCGAACAATTTCCCAATTTATCGAAGTACGCATTCATTTCATAATTCAATTTCTGACTTTTTGTCGAACAATTTCCCAATTTATCGAAGTAAGCATTCATTTCATAATTCAATCTCTGACTTTTTGTCGAACAATTTGTCAATTTATCGAAGTAAGCATTCATTTCATAATTCAATCTCTGACTTTTTGTCGAACAATTTCCCAATTTATCGAAGTAAGCATTCATTTCATAATTCAATCTCTGACTTTTTGTCGAACAATTTCCCAATTTATCGAAGTAAGCATTCATTTCATAATTCAATCTCTGACTTTTTGTCGAACAATTTCCCAATTTATCGAAGTAAGCATTCATTTCATAATTCAATCTCTGACTTTTTGTCGAACAATTTTCGTGAAAACATCATAAAGGCATAAGTACTAACAAAGGTCATATCGGGGGCTCCTTATGAATCAATAAACGAAACCAGTATATTAATCATGAAATTACCGCTTGGGTCCATAAGACCCAGGTGCTTTACAAAGACATTCTTAAATTATGTATGAATTAAATTGCTTGTGGGTCCACTTTAGGAAGAAAAAAAAACATTGCAATATGTAATTATACCGTTCAACGTATCCAATATGACTAAATTTTGTCCCTGACATCTACTAAGCAGATGCAATTCCTGTATTTATAATGTATGTATTACAGTGACATAGCTTTGTATTAATAGGAAGGTTTTCTCAGTTAGAAACTGACTCAGACGCTGGTCACGTGAGTTCAGTTGTACATCCAATGTTACGTATTGATCATGAGCCTGCTCACAAACGGACACGAGTTCGCACGGTGTTTAGAAATACACGACTCTTCTAATGTGGCAGTCACATGCAAGTATTGATATATAATTTGTGTACAAACACGTTTCTTGTTGTTAAATACGGGGTATTTTTTTCGAAGGTATTGTTCTTTTCATACACATACGATATAAATCTAAATATACACTTTGAGCTCACCTTTGTTCACGAAACCAAAAATGTCATTGACGTATTAAGTTGCTGGTACACTACAGATAGCAATTTTATGTATGCTGATCTTTGTGAGCGTTGGTTGCTGATAAACTCAGAGAAGCCCTACAACTGTACACACTGTAAAAGTTTGTATAATCAATATAGCGGTTTAGCAGAGAATTTTTACTGGCTAATAGCCATCACGTGCTTGAGCAGAAGCTTCATAGAAATATGTATAGAATGTCTCCTACCCAAAGGCTTCAGGTCAACAATAACTAGCAACTAAAATACAAATTAGTAACGGTACACGTTTAATTTTTCAGTCGCTGAATAACAAATAAAGTTTGTGTATTTTGTACTGCGGTTTTCTCAAAATAGGAAGGAACTATTTGGCTCCTTTTATGAAAGCATAAAATCTTAAACCTGTTCAAACATGGTTGATCAAATCCAGTTCAAAATTGGAAAGAACTGTTTGGCTCCTTTTATGAAAGAATAAAATCTTAAACCTGTTCAAACATGGTTGATCAAATCCAGTTCAAAATTGGAAAGAACTGTTTGGCTCCTTTTATGAAAGAATAAAATCTTAAACCTGTTACAAACATGGTTGATCAGATCCAGTTCAAAATTGGAAAGAACTGTTTGGCTCCTTTTATGAAAGAATAAAATCTTAAACCTGTTACAAACATGGTGATACACGATACCTAGTTCAAAACTTTAGGA
>NW_013666599.1:298333-312732 GCF_000517525.1 Limulus polyphemus | reverse complement strand
AATTCCAGTTCAAATTGGAAAGAACTGTTTGGCTCCTTTTATGAAAGATAAAATCTTAAACCTGTTCAAACATGGTTGATCAAATCCAGTTCAAAATTGGAAAGAACTGTTTGGCTCCTTTTATGAAAGAATAAAATCTTAAACCTGTTCAAACATGGTTGATCAGATCCAGTTCAAAATTGGAAAGAACTGTTTGGCTCCTTTTATGAAAGCATAAAATATTAAACCTGTTCAAACATGGTTGATCAAATCCAGTTCACGAAAGTTATTTTGTTGTTTTGTTTCGGATATTCGCGCGAGCTACGAAAGGGTTATCTTCGTTATTCGTCCGTAAATCTGTCCGTCAACTCTTGGACTACTCTAATCGAATAGTGGGATTTGACCGTCACCCCTATAACTCACCCAGAAAGTACGAAGCGTAAGTTTACTGTAACGAGATGCGAACCGTGGAATCTCGAATTCACAGTCCGGTACGCTAACCTGAAGGCCACGCCCGGCCCATTCACGAAATTAATGATTGATTAGTATATAAACACACACACACACATGAAATTAGGAGAGACAGAAATCAAAACAAGCGGAGTTCTATTCTAAGCAACATAGCAATTAAGATCTTACCAGTGAATCGAATGAGTCTTCGAAAAACCATGTGCATTTTACATCCCACACAGCCTGGTCGAATAACCTTACGTGCCTTGCTGGAGAAGATGAAGTAGCCTAGCTCTCCCAGAAGCAACTGTGTTTATCAACAAGGACAAAAAAAAATCAATTATTAAAGAACAATTTATTTCGATAAATTAACAAATACTTATTTAACGTGCCGCATTACGGTAAAGATAAGTAACACTACATCAGGTTATGTATATCAAATCCATTGAACTGTAATTCAAAATATTTGTTAAAGATATAGTAAATATTGCCCTGATTTTTTTTTTTTTTTCATGACTTCCTCAACTGTTTAAAACTTTGTTTGGGACGATGTTTCATTCTCGTGAAGCTGGGGATTAGCGGTTAGCGTTCCGAACTGAAAGTCCGATGGTTCACATCCCCTTACAGCTAAATCGCGCTCCGTACTTTGGGGCCGTGGGCAGGGTATAGGAGTGACAGTCACATCCCGCCATTCGATTAGCGTAGCTCAAGTCTTAGTGGTGAATGTTGCTGACTAGCTGCCTTCCCACTACTCTAGTTCAAAGCTATGGACGGCTAGGGGTAGATATCCCTTGTGTACTGTTGTGCGTATATCCGAAGCAAATATACAAACCTAAGCCTGGGTTGTACAACTGACGGCCCGAAGACCACATCGGCTCGCCATCCATCGGATAAAAATTATAAATAAATAGCTTTTATTTGTTTGTTTGTTTGTTTGCTGTTAAGAACAAAGCCTCACAATGGACTATCTGTGCTGTGCCTACCACATATATAGAAATCTGGTTTTCAGCATTATAAGTCTGAATTACCGCTGAATCACAAGAGGTCAATAAATAGCTACTCTTTACATACATACATATATACATATATGTGTGTGTATGTTTAGAGTTTTCGCGTAAAGATACACAAAGATAAGGCAGCTGATCAACAACATCCACCACTAACTCTTGCGCTACTTTTGTTTGCCTGAAAACTGACTATCAAAGGTGAACACAACAGATAGCCCGATGTGGCTTTGCTATAACAAGCACACACACACACATACATTGAATTTGAGGCTTAGCTACTTAATTTTGTTACATGTTACTGTGTTGTTTAATGGCAATAACCCTGAGAAAAGCCATGATGTATTATCTATTCATAACTAGTGCCCGACTGTTAAAACAGCACTCAGAATAATGCGTGACACTCAGAGTTGAACAACTTTGTTCTAGAGAAAAACTTATGATCGAGACATTCTAAAATAAGCTGATGAGGCTGATTAATTTTAACATAACCTTATTTTAACCAGTGTTAAATGGGAGTTTTTCTACCATTGAAATGACAAACGATAGTGAGCAAACATATACTGTAAGCTAGTTTGAAATATCCATAAATAATATTGATGTTAAAGAGAAGTTACAAAACTCACCATTCTACAGCGTTATTTAAATCAAGTGTACATGTGTACTCTTTACTTACAAGCGGCATTTAATGATATTATTATGAACATAATAAAAAAAAACGCATAAACAAAACAAGATGACATACACCACCATTCCCTGTTTGCCCCTGAAGAAGAGAGGTCCACCTTTTAACAAAGTCGCGCACAAACTAAGTTTAATAAAAATTGTATCAGCTGTAAATATTACAATCCCGTCACTAAAAACAAGAAATGATAACTGCAGTAGGAAAACAACAGATAAACAATTAATGATTATTTAAAGAGTGAGTTTTAAATACTCATGCACATGACATCCGAAGCTTAACCACACATAGCTCCACCATCTTCAGTGAGTTTTTCGCATGATGGTTATCCTT
Source organism: Limulus polyphemus (assembly GCF_000517525.1). NCBI lineage: Eukaryota > Metazoa > Arthropoda > Merostomata > Xiphosura > Limulidae > Limulus > Limulus polyphemus. The sequence continues at coordinate 310,284 of NW_013666599.1, read as the reverse complement.
TAAAAATGTTAAATAACAATCCTGGTATTATTTTAGTACTGGTAAAAATAATAAAGCTCTATAGTAATCTCCATTATATATATACACAATTTAATTATGGGTGGTGGTTGGGTGATATTTTTAGCTGTACTGTCAAACCATGCCAAATCAAGCATTAGCCAAATATTACACACACAGAAGACACCAAAACATTCATTTTCATAAGAAAACATACTAATTATCCATTTTTCTGGCTTGGTACAAATTTTACTTACCAATGTCACAGGCAAAGCTAAAGAAACAGCATACAAAAAAGTAGGAGAAATCTCTAAAGTTACAGTCGAATTCTGTGAAAGTACACTCTTTGGATAAACAATGGCTTCATCATTGCAAACAAATCCACGAAGAAGAACCGGGAATGATGATTCAAATCTGTAAGGAAAATAAGTACATTTCTGTACACATTTTTGTATGCGAGTATACACTATGTTTTCTACAACCTGTTTTAATATAGAATTTTTCAAAACTTATTTATTCTGTTATTCTCAGTTTTAACAAAGAACGTCGATTAAGAATGTCACTAAATTCCTTTCGCTCTAGATACCTATTGTTTAGGGTCATTTCCCTAAGGTATCATATTTATATTGCCTTGGGCAAGGTTCCAGCAAAGTTGTGTGTACTATGTGTGAAAGTAGACAGTGACCTTTTCCACTGGCAGGTCGGGTGATGTCTCCCTTATATTTCATTGGGAATGATCAACAGTCCCATAGGTAGTACATATGAGTTTGGAGAACCATGATTGCTGTTTCGTCTATGATATATTTTTTTGGACTGAAACATTTTTTAGAGATCTAAAAATTTTACAAGATTCTCAAAAGATGAATAGAGAACTCCCTCTTTACAATAAAGTAACCGTCCTTTGTCCATAGACACATTATTTTGATTGTATTTGTGAGTCTAAACAAAGATTATTTGATTGTGTCTCAGATTATGCCCAGTCTCTTTCATTCTTGAACGCAGTCAGAGTCAGAGAATTTAGATTTACTCCGTTATATATTTTATATCGGACAACTTGTTGTTCTTTGGAGCCTATCATATCATTTTTACGGAAAATTGGCTTTTACTGTAGCCAATCGGAAAATTTAATGATGTATATATGATAGTGTTTGCTAGCGACATGTGGAAGATATCATATATATGATAATACTTTTATTAAAGTCCTATTTTGAAAACTCTTTTTTAAAAATTTGTTGATTTCAAATATTTTCGCGCTATCTGCATTTCTAAAACAGTTGTATAATGATCTTCGAAATAAAAAACATTTCACGAACTTATTTATTTTCTTAAGACATATTCATGAGTCAGAGAAAATAATACACTAGTATATCTAAAAGCATTGTAAATAATTATTAAACTTATATATTTATAAAACGAACTTGAACTGATTTTTTTTACATATGGCAAATTGAGAAAGATTAATCATTCATAGGTGAGAAAAATAAATGTATACGAGTTATAAAGCAAACACTGTAGCCAGTTATTTAGCTAAAAGTCAAATACATCATAAAAATGTTTTTTTTTTTGGTTTTACAACAATATTTAAAAAAAACATTTAAGAACTATTTCCCTTATAGATTGTTAGAACTTGTATCGCAGTGGATAGTATTGACTCAGATTTTTCATGAAAATAATTTATTAATAGTCAATATAAATCACTTAGAAGTTAGAAATAGAATTGCCGCCTGGAAAATATAAAATATGTCATATCAATATTTTTAAAAGCAATACGACACATTTAAGCTCCCTGGCTCAGTGTACGTCAGCAGGCTTACTACGCTAAAAATTAGGGTTCGATATCAGTGATGGGCTACGCACATATAGCCCTTTGTGTAGCTTAATAAGATTAGATATACTATTGAATTACTATAGACACAGATAAATGGCCTAAAACGTTGGTATAAACTTTTTATTATAGTTTTTATGCAAAATAAAATAACATAAAAGGAGGTTCCAAAAACCTGATTATTCTTTTTTTAAAGACAAAAGAGGTTTTAAGCATTTTAACTGAGAAACTTGCTATGTATATTTCTAGGCTCATGAGAAGGCGAAACGCTTAAAACGCCCTGTCACATATGTAAAACAAGGATAGGTATGAAATCTAAGGCTTATGCAATTTTCTAAGGCGAAAGACTACACTGTTAAAAATTAAAAAAAAACTGCCAAAGCACTTACCTGAGAAAATAGGCCAAAGCAGTTATACCTCCAAGTACAAGGACTTCTAGTATAAAAACTGGAATAATGTTTAAATTTATTTCGTACACCTTATCATCATCTGTCGACTCTGATTCATCATCAGCCTGAATTGGTTCAAGAATGTTTTCTCCAGGCTTATGGATTTCCTCATAGTTAGCAGTCTGGCCACGTGGGCTGGGGCTTCCACTGTACATATTTTTTGACAATGTCTCCTTTCGAATTCTAGGTTCTTTGATACTTTATATTTTAGTCTGAAAGAATTGACATTGGTTGAAAACGAAAATCTCAACATGTCAAATGGTTTAGAAGCACGTTCTGATGATTTGAAATTAGCAAATCTTTGTCTAAACCTAAAAGTCATCATATAATGTTACCATATCAGATTTTAAAGAAATCACAAGCAAAAAATAATAAAAGTTTTCTAGTTCTAGTATGTTGTTACTCAAATTTAAGTTAGCAACCAGCTTCATTACAACAAAGATAAATGGATGTATGTGTGTAAGTAAATGTGCATCATTTCCACCACTTCTTATGTTTTCCATTTAGTTTACTCAACATCATACTTTTTATACTCACTAAACTTACTTGCCTAAAGCAATGTTGCTAAAGTCCATCCAGAGGTCGGGGTCAACAACATTGTGGATTCAGGATCTTCCAAACACAAACAATCCACGGTTATTATTATAGGATACTACTTCGTACAAACTTTAGAATATAGTGTTCATCTATGGGTTTCTCTTGGTAAAATTTACTGACAAGATCGTTTCGTGTCTAAGCAGACTGTTCAGTGCAAGTTCCATTAACTATTATGTTTTAGGATATTTTATTTAATTTCAGCTTTCCGTTACACTTTCATTCTGCGATGACCAGGCACTGTTTTCTACGATATGCATCTACCCGATTGTCTCAGTAAATCACATATACAGGAGTGGTTATAAAATAAAGGTGGCTATTTGGAAGAGTCTGTTGATCGAACCGTGAAACGATGATTGAAATCTTTTGGGTACATGTAAAAAAGAACCACGGAAGTGCATTTCATTGGTTTCTGGAAATAATGCTAGAGCACTTTTATAACACGTCAATCCTGACAATGGTATTAAATAGTGTCAGTTAAATACCACATTGGGGCCATGGACAATTTCATTTTTGTGCCCCCTTTTTCAACAGTGAAATTTTATCCAAGTATAAAAAATACGAATGTTTCTATTCCTAATTTTTAAAAAATCAATTTATGTTCAATATCAATATTCTTAATTTCATATTCATCATAACTCAAAAAAAAACAAAAATAATTTCCACAGGTGTGTGTGTGTGTGTGTGTGTTTTTTTTTTTAGTTTTGGTTTTTGTTATAGCAAAGCCACATCGGGCTATTTGCTGTGTCCACCGAGGGAATCAAACCCCTGATTTTAGCATTGTAAATCTGAAGACTTACCGCTGTCCCACCGGGGGACCACAGGCGTATGAATTTAAACTTCATACGCAGATTTCGAAAATAATATTAATTTTTTTTCTATCATTTAAGGGTTTTTTACAAATTATTATTTCCTTTACCACAATAAACATTTTTTATTATCATGTTTATTATTATTAAAATGCAAACAAACTAAAGAAAAGGGATGAACATTGATGTCAAACGAATATGCATCCTCGTTCATCCTGATTTTTGTGTGTGTGAAATCTACGTCTTTTAGTCTCCAAACCAGGTGTTGTAGTCTTTATTTTATGCATTGCGTTATGACGTTTTGCGAAAAATCTGTACATGATGGAGAAAAATAGTTATCATTTACGGATTTATCATACATGAATTACTGTACATATAAAAATTTCACGACAATAAAACCATAGCAGTGTTATTTATATAGCATAAACAATCGTCAAAATTTGCATTATATGTTTTAGAGCACTCTTCAGGAGATGAACATGACATTTGATATCATGAATTTGTCTTTAAGAAACGCTCATAACTTGGTTACACTAAGGATTTTCGTTTGTTTGGTGTTAAACACAAAATTACACAATAGGCTATCTTTTCTTTGCCCATCACAGGTAACAAAACCCGGTTTCTAGCATTATAACTCTACAGACTTACCGCTGTACCACTAGGGGACTACATTTAGGTAACGTTACATATAGAAGAGAAATAATATCTTTGGGTAAATTGCAACAAGAAATTTGCTGTTGTGCCCCAAGAACGAAACTACTGTTTCGTCACAAACCTATGTGTCAATTTCATATCAGCCGGCATTGGTGAAGGTATACTTAGGAGTGATTACAGCAAAACAAAATTTACATGTGATTGTTTGTTTGTAATTAAGCACAAAACTACACAATGGGCTATCTGTGCTCTACCCACCACGGGTATCGAAACCCGGATTCTAGCGTTGTAAGTCCGCAGACATACCGCTGTGCCACTGGGGGGCATTTACATGTGAAAGGAAGATAAATGTTCTTGCTGTATGTGATCGTAAATCATCAGTCTACCTTTACTGACGTTAACGTATAAATCACATTTGACTAAACTACTTCAAGAATTTATTTATTATATTGATTCAGAAATTATGGACAGTTTCTCCAAGTCTGTTTTCTAAATACCTTTTTGTTTGTTTTTTGTAAGAATGCAATAATATATTTCATGTTTGATAAACTAGCGGAATGTTCTTTTTTTTATAAAGTAAATGATAAAAAAAAAACAATAAGTATGTTTTTACTACCATCTGTAGGTCGTGATATACTGCTGTGGTACTTCCTCGTCTAAAAACGCTTTATTTCTTCGCTGGTTTAACATCGATTTTTGGCACGTGCAAGTTTGGGTGTTGAACAATTATCGATTAGTTTTGAGTTCTGTAAATGTCAGGATCTAGTCTTAGTTCCATGTTTTCATAAACTAGTTGTTGAGGTTCCTTATTAATTCATTATGAGTGATATTATCTGTATTTTTTTACAACGTTCCATTACGAAGATTAAGCAGAATACATAAGTGAAACGAGTTTAATTTTGTAAACAGCACTAAATAAAGGGTCTTTTCACTTTTCATAGTTAGTAACACTATAGTTTTGGTGAGATCCAAATAGTTTTTGTAACTTCACTTAAATACTGAGGTCCCTTACAACACAAAATGCTTTAAAAGGTTTGGTTTGGTTTGTTATGAATTTCGCGCAAAGCTACACGAGGGCTATCTGCGCTAGCCGTCCCTAATTTAGCAGTATAAGACTAGAGGGAAGGAAGCTAGTCATCACCATCCACCGCCAACTCTTGGGCTACTCTTTTTACCAACGAATAGTGGGATTGCCCGTCACATTGTAACGCCCTCCCGGCTTAAAGGCGAGCATGTTTGGTGAGACGAGGATACAAACCCGCGATCCGCAGATTGCGAGTCGAGTGCCATAACCACCTGACCATGTCAGACCGTGAATTTTCGGATTCAAAGTCAGAGCATGTTAACCACCATTCCACGCCCGACTCCTCAAATGCAGAATATGCAATATAGTGCTTAAATAAAGACAATATAATATATATATATAAATTCTTATTGGTATCTTATTGGATGTTTAGTAATGTATTATTACCAGCATTTTATCTGAAGACGCAGTTTTAGTCCCTGCCAGACATAAAATAGATCCTTTGACATATCGAACAGAGACTATCCATTCTTTAGTGATAACAACATAACCAGAATATAGACTCAAACAAATATTGTATTTAGTAGCCACACGATCAATACCGCTCAATAATAGCGGTTGCAATGATTAACGTAAGTATGCATAATGAATGAATCACAAATATGGTAAGCGATGGGTAGCTACCTGGAAAAATTGAATACGACAAAGAAAAATTCGAAAACTAAATAACATAGCTACCTAGTCCTCAAAATGTTGTGGGAAAAATCCGTTTCGGCATCGAATACAGAGAATTTATGTAACTAAATATTTTGTGTCATTTTAAATTTATTTTAACATAGTGGTAAATTGTAGCCCGTGAATTGTTTGTAAATTATGAAACAAACAAATAGCTTCAAATTTCTTTGAGTTGCATTCAGAAGCTAAATCATTTTCAGCGCAATAAACCTCTATAATGATTTTTTTTAAGAACCTCCCACTCCAATTTGACTCCAATTTCAAACGATGTTGGCCATTTTATGTTCATTGGGCGTTTGTTATTTAAAAAAAAAACAAGTTTAGCTTTCAAATTGCTTGACTTTTTTTAAGCCTTTTACTACTGGTATGCATCATTTTGAGTAATTTTATTTTGGTCAAAGAAGAAACAAATTTGAGGTAAATCGCATAGCGGATTCCAGCAGCAACAAATTGCAGTATTGAGGGTATTTTGTTAAAATTGTTTTTTGTGCTTCATATGTTATTAGAGACTCCGTAATCAACAAAGTCAGGACCCACAAATAATTTAGGACATAAATAGTTTAGAAATAATTATTTAAAACCTGATGGGATCCCCATTGGTAATTCTATGATTAATCTGTTCATACTCATGTTTTACCATTGTCGTGATACAAAAATAATAATATTTTAGTTTAAAAGTATTAACAATTGTCTTGTAGAAACGCAATAAATATAAGAGAAAAGCCAAGTAGAATATTAATTTTTATTTATTTTGGTTGATCAAAATCTCTGTTAATGTATTGTTTTTGCTATCTTTAAGGTGTAAAAATTTTATAAACTTATCGCTTAACAATTAACAAACAAACTTTAAATATACAATTTTATTGTTAGGAGAGAAGTTTCTAGTTTACAAGTTTGTTTGAATTTAATCGCAAAGCTACACAATTGGCTATGTGCGTTGTATCCACCACAGGTATCGAGCCCCACATTTTTAGAGTTGTAAGCCTCCAAGTTTACCGCTGAGCCACTGGTGAGAGGCAAATTTACAAGTCAAACTGGGGGGGGGGGGGTCGCAATAATACATAATGAGCTAGATGTGGTGTTTCCACCACGAGGATTAAACCTCAAATTTCAGCTTTAAAAGCTCTCAAGCTTGCCTCTAAGCCACCAGGATACAAAACAGAGGGAAACGACTTTTCCATAATCTTAAGTGATTTATTTTGCAGTCTGAATTCATCTTATAAAAATTTCAATGCACTTTGCAAAGTTTTATTTTGAACTACCTACGATGATGTGTCATACAATACATTTTTTCTCCTGGGATAACGCACTTTTTTTTTTTTTAGTATAGTTGTTTGATTTGTATTTTCGTTGACGAGCAAATCACCCGGCGGATTCCATTCTGTTTATCTTGTTTGTAGATGCCTACATGATTTCAAAGTAAACGTAACACATTTGAAAAGAGAGTATTCATATACACTCAATAGTTATTATGCAGTGAGAGACCCTTTCAAACCGCCTCGATATTATTGTTGGTGCTACTTTATATTCAACTTGTGCTGTGATATCTTTTTATTCATCGCATGCTTATATAGTAGTTAAAACTGCATAACGAAACAAGTTCGTATAAAGGTCATTACGTGATCCGCTTTGATCTACTCCAAAATATTTATTTCATGCAAGATAAAAGGTTAATATACAAACTATACACCATGGTTAGATATTCCTGGATAGTGAGCTATTCTACGAGGTACGAAAACAAATGCGGAATAAAAATAAGCACAAAACGATTTATTGAACACAAGAAAGAAATTACAAGATAATCCGTGCTCTTAATGGCGTTGGTAGTCATAAGAGAATTTTCAGACAGTAGTAATAAAGTGCGTGATCCACGCGCATGATGGGGAAAGGGGAGGTGGGGGGGGGGAGGCTCTTCATTGCCAAGTACGCGTCAGCAAAATGACTCACGTCTGCTGTAAATGAGGGGTCGATCCAATTCCTCGTGGTGTACACCACCTATGTGCTCGTAACGGACAAAGTTATAGCAACCGAGACAGCTTAATATCTCAGCTATTCCACCTTCTTGAACTTTCTGTCAGGCGTATCTTATATCTGGCTTTTAATACATTTAAATTAAATATTTATTGCTCATAATTTGTAAGATCAGAAAATTAAAGATTTCTTTCTCACTTGTTTTTTTTCTAACATCATGAACAGAAAATGGCTGTTGATTTTTACCATGATAGTTTGGTTAGTTGTTTAAAGCAGGCTCGAAAAAGACGAAATATCAGGCGATTATGTGTATTAAAACTCTCTCATGTTTAACATGCAATGCTCGTAATTGTAAGATCGGAGACGCCAGAATGATTACCTTCTCTCCCATTTGTTTCTGGCATCGGTAGCAACAGAAAGTGGCCTTTGTTGAATTTTGCCATGAAAGTTTGTTTAGCTGGTTAAAACAGGATCGAAAAACAAAAACAAAGAAAAGATTTATTGAATATATTCAGTAAAAGTTTTCTAAGCTCAGCACATCGAAGACTGTAAATAAAAGTGCTTGTTTAAAATATGAAACATATATATATATATATATATATATTCATAATAGGAAAAAAATTCCATATTACTTAGGATCAACTAAGTACTGCAGTTTCAAGCTGTTATCAGCTTTCATCAGCCCAGCTGATCATACTATGGGATTTGTTAATCAATACGAACAAAATGTTTTGTATTCCGAACTTTACCACTGCAAACAAAACCTTGAGTACCAACTCTCGCTGTAAGTTACGTATTCTCAAAACTTCTTCTTCTTTGAAAAAATACAAAGGCGTGTGTTAAAAAACAAAACCTAAACCAAGTTGTTTCCTATACCTAATGCCATATAAAGCTCATTCAGATAACACCCGTATTATCGATTTGGCTGAACAGGCATAGCTAGAAATTGTGGTATGATATGATATGGCATTTGTTATCCTAACTGAACAATTATAATATTTTTCATATGCAACACTCTGTCATTAAAAGGGAAAAAAGCAACAGAGCAGTAAATCTAGATAGATAGCTCAATAAAACATTTCTCCGTTATGAAAAAGAGTAAAAAAATAAGATGATTATCTACATAAAATCGCCACTGAAAAAGTGGTGTTATAAGTTAAATGGTGTCATTATGTTTTGTTGAATGTTTAAATCATATCTGATAAACAGTTGTTTATTATGTCTACATAGAGAACAGGAAGAAAACGTGTTTGTTGTAAGTCAGCCGTTGTTATTGTCATTTGTTGGATGTTTAAAACAGACATGAAATAGATCAACAACTGTTAATTTTGTCTCTTCTACATCCACACTCGATCTCTACCTTCTCGAATACTCTTCAAATTATGATTTTATTGGCTAAAGCATTGGCTATTCTAAGGAAACATTTATCACTGTACACACACCATGATGACCCTGGCTAAAGTACTGAATATTCTAAGGAAACATTTATCACTGTACACGAACACACCATGATGACCCTGGCTAAAGTACTGAATATTCTAAGAAAACATTTATCACTGTACACGCACACACCATGATGACCCTGGCTAAAGTATTGAATATTCTAAGGAAACATTTATCACTGTACACACACCATGATGACCCTGGCTAAAGTATTGAATATTCTAAGGAAACATTTATCACTGTACACACACCATGATGACCCTGGCTAAAGTATTGAATATTCTAAGGAAACATTTATCACTGTACACACACCATGATGACCCTGGCTAAAGTATTGAATATTCTAAGGAAACATTTATCACTGTACGTACAATGATGACCCAGTCGGTGGAAAAAGGGGTGGGGAAAGTTTTTTTTTTATATATATATATATTTTTTTATGAAATTTTATAATAGTTTCAAGTGACTAAGCGTCAATCATTTTTTATCCATTTTTGAACTCTACAAGCAATTCTAGGAATTTTTGTGATTTGTTTTTAATACTGCCCCTCCCTTTATTGGTTCAGCGGTAAGTCTGAAGACTTATAACGCTAAAAACCGAGTTTCTATACCTGTGCTGGGCACAGCACAGGTAACACATTGTGTAGCTTTATGTTTAACACCAAACAAACTTTATATATTCGATATAAACTCATTTATATGCACTGAACAGTATTAAAACATTTTTTTTCTTAAGCACTGTCCCGTCATAAAATGTTATCACTGCACAAATGAGTTCCGTAACGACACAATCTGTGCAATAATTGCACATTAAAATAGACAATGGAACAAAGCCAAGATATATAAAATTCAAATCTCATTGTCTTTTACTACTTTTGTCCAGTTTTCCAATAACAATGGAGTTATGTTTCTCCAAGTAGTTTTCATAATGCTAACAGCAACAAAATATTACACAAAAGACGGCTCAAATAAATCCATATGATTACATCTAATGAAACAAAGTTATTCTCGTTTTAAAATTCCCTGTTTTGTTGTCATTGTTTTATCAGAAGTTCAAGGGATGACAAAGGGATTTTAAAACAAATATTCTCAAGGATGGAAAAGTATGGTTATAATAATTAGTGTGTCAAGCAAAAAATATTAATATACATATATATATATATAATCAAATTGAGGTTACCTGGAATACAATACTAAATATTACTTGACTTATTTTTCTATGATGTTTCTGAGAATACCTGATTTTATCAAAAGCGCAACATACCTTTCTTCCCAAAAGGATCCGTTATTTTTCTATAATGTTTCTGAGAATACCTGATTTTATCAAAAGCGCAACATACCTTTCTTCCCAAAAGGATCCGTTATTTTTCTATAATGTTTCTGAGAATACCTGATTTTATCAAAAGCGCAACATACCTTTCTTCCCAAAAGGATCCGTTATTTTTCTATAAATGTTTCTGAGAATACCTGATTTTATCAAAAGCGCAACATACCTTTCTTCCCAAAAGGATCCGACACAGATAATGTTATTGACAGCAGAGGGTTGAAAGTAAACTGGTTTTGGGTGGATGTATGTCTATGATTAAAACTCGTCTTTATAATGGTTTTTAGATTGAGAAATTACAAGAATAATAACACTCAAAAGTGATTAACCTCGCGAGAATGTGAACATTAGAAGTCTTATGACATAAAGTATTTGATAATTAACTAACTTTGTTCACTTATTATTAAATTGGTCATCTTTAAACGAATAACCATCTTAAGGATTTAGTAGGTTGAGGTTAATTTAAATATTTTCATGTGTGCTTCTAAGTTTAGAATAATTTCATATAATTAACGTACTTTAAAAACCAAGGCACAGCCAACAACTTTATGTGATACTTATTATAATAACAACTGCTTCTATTGAAACGAAACTATTACTATGAAATACAATATGCATTATCATTTTTCATAAATAATGATGTCATTAAAGTATATTTAATTAAATATACTCGTTAATTTTACCAGGTTAAATTTTCGTTTCGCTTTAACTAAGCAGCTTTATCTTATTGGAAGTTAATATTAAAATCGTGCTCTCAATCCTTAAAAATGTTGGACTAATTGCAGCTCTAGAGAGTTTCAATTTCGCTTTAGCTAAGCAACTTTATCTTATTGGAAGTTAATATTAAAATCGTGCTCTCAATCCTTAATAATGATGAACTACTTGCAGCTCTAGAGAGTTTCAATTTCGCTCTAACTAAGCAGCTTGCTCTTATTGGAAGTTAATATTAAAATCGTGCTCTCAATCCTTAAAAATGATGGACTACTTGCAGCTCTAGGGAGTTTTTATTTCGCCTTAACTAAGCAACTTTATCTTATTGGAAGTTAATATTAAAATCGTGCTCTCAATCCTTAAAAATGATGGACTACTTGCAGCTCTAGAGAGTTTCTATTTCGCTTTAACTAAG
>NW_013666599.1:289117-297685 GCF_000517525.1 Limulus polyphemus | reverse complement strand
CGCCCCCACGGCTGAAAGGGCGAGCATGTTTGTGGGATGCTGATTCGAACCCGCGACCCTCAGATTGTGAGTCGAGCGCCTTATCCACCTGGCCATGCCGGGCTATTTCGCTTTAACTAAGCAGCTTTATCTTATTGGAAGTTAATATTAAAATCGTGCTCTCAGTCCTTAAAATGATGAATTAATTGCAGCTCTAGAGAGTTTCAATTTCGCTTTAGCTAAGCAACTTTATCTTATTGGAAGTTAATATTAAAATCGTGCTCTCAATCTTTAAAAATGATGAACTACTTGCAGCTCTAGAGAGTTTCAATTTCGCTTTAACTGAGCAGCTTGCTCTTATTGGAAGTTAATATTAAAATCGTGCTCTTAATCCTTAAAAATGATAGACTACTTGCAGCTCTAGTGAGGAGTGTGTTGAGGTTTGATAACATACTACAAACCTGTTGTTTAGGAACACCGTTTTACATTATTTTCTCCTAAGTAGTTTCTTGTGACAATTTTTTATAAATATTGTATTATTTTGAAATATTTGTTTATCATTACTTTAAATGATATATTACAACTTTCATTAATAGGCATCACCCTTTGATTTCATAGTTGGGTTTGTTTTGTTTAGAATTTTGTGCTAACCATCCTTAATTTAGCAGTGTTAGTCTAGAAGGAAGGCAGCTAGTCAACACCACCCACCGCCAACTCTTGAGCTACTCTTTTACAAATGAAGAGATGGATTGACCGTCATATTATAACGCTCCTGCGGCTGAAGGAGCGAGCGTATTCAGTAACGGAGATTCGAACCTGCGACCCGCAAATTGTGAGTCATGTGTCCTAACCACCAGGCCATGACAACCCTCGATGTATTTGTTTAATCAATAAACATTAGTCAAGCTTGATTGTTATGGAATGCAAAAATAATTATAACCTACTGAAGATCATTATATCGGAGCTCTTGAAGATAATCAAGTATTAAGTTATATAAGTTACTCAGCATTAAAAATTAGAGCTCGAAAGGAAAAAAGCAGTAGTGTTTTTATAAGTTGTAAAATCAATGGTTGGATAACATAACTTTTGATACCCTGCGAGATAGTTAATAAGTTATTGTTTTATTTTAAACATTCAGGTGTTATCACTTCACAACCTCAGTACTTAATTAATATGAGCTGGAATTATCCTAGTGTAAACTTAGTTATATAACTAGTGTAAAAATGAGAGAATGTCTGTACAAAATCGTAATTACTCTGAAATAGGTAGTCTGTTTCGTGATTTTTCTGGAATAGGTAATCCGATTCGTGATTGTTCTAGAACAAGTAATCTTGTTTAATCTTGTCAAGTTGTTCTGTTAGACTTACGAACTTTTATACAAGTAAGTTTGCCACAATATATTTTTTTCATTTCTTCAAATTTTATTTTTTCAATAAAAAATTGACGTTATTCACCCAAACATTTTTGATCTATGAATCCGTGAGTCACCTTTTAGTCTTAAGGCTAGTCTCTTGAAAGTCTGCTGCTTGTAAATTAAAATATTACATATATCACATCTATTAAAACACAGCATTCTTACATAACTGTTGACCAATTGTGTTTCAAATAAACATGGCAAAACACATAAATTTATTCTTCTTAAAACAATGCAACATAAAAATTTTAGTATATTTTAAACTAGGAGTCACTTCATAGTTTATGTTCAAAATAGAATCATGATTGTTATTACAAAGTTATCTCTAAAATTTCATGAATTACAGTCGTTTCTTTAGTGTCGTCTTGGCTGAAGACATTGTATTTATAATTTTCAAATATATGTGTTCAGCTATTACAAAAAATTTACATGTGCGTATATAATTAAAGAAATAGTTGAATTACACTTTATTTTATGTATTTATGAAAGATCTCCTGCCAACTAAGAAACCCAACCAATTAGTAAATCTTAGTAAATCGAATTATATTTCGTAGTTGGATCGCTTGTGACAACAGAGATATATCACAGTAAAAAAAACGACAACAAATGGAAGTATGGAAGTATAATTTAATCTTATGAAGTTATCTTAAACTGTTTTCACCAAACTAAGTAGATTTAAATATGAACGTTTCTAAGTGTATTTCCTTCTTGACGAAAACGTTTCCATAAAAACAAAACTGTTTGTTTAGATGAGTAAGTTATGTAATGTAAATAAAATATAGCTTAGAATATCGAAAATGAATATGATCTATGATAAACAAAATATTACATTACGCCGAGTAAAAAGGATAAAAAAACACGATACCCAAATTATAAGCACCCAGTGGCATAGCGGTATGTCTGCGGATTTACAACGCTAGAAACTACAAATAAAAAAACTTAACTTTTTATAAATTCACAATATTATATCTTCCCAGCAAATGATTTATCTAACTTGTCTTTAGAATAATAAAAAAAGTCTCACTTCATACTGTAAGCAAATTAATTACTTCCCTTTTGAGCATAAATTGAACGTTGTTATCTTGTATGTAAGAGCACCCTTACAGGAGTTAATAACTTTACACAGAGTGTCATGAGAACCTTTTGTTCATGTAACTGTGTTTTCTGATAATTAACGCGACAACGCCAGCTTGCACATTTGTTGTTATAGATACATGTATACTGAAACGTCTACGATTTTATAATAACATAAATAATTAAAAGCCCCCCCCCCCAGTGGCACAGCGGTATGTCTGCGGACTTACAACGCTAGAATCCGTATTTCGATACCGGTGGTGGGCAGAGCACAGATAGCCCATTGTGTAGCTTTGTGCTTAATTACAAACAAACAAAATAATTAAACTCCAGCGACTAAATTTATTAACAGCTTTACAAGTTCAAAATATCTCAAAATTCGAAACAAATGTACAAGTATTACATTTTGTCGAAAACGTAGAGAAAATTGTAATATGCGAGCATAGGCGCCCGCACGAAGAGGTAAGAGGGGGCATTTGTCCCCCCTTAATTTCACAAAAAATTGCACGCATTATGATGTAAACTTAACATCGTAGTTAAATAAAATATTTTTAGTAATTTTTATTAAAACTATAAATTTGTAGTTTCGTTTATATTCTTTTAGCCCGTTGACTTACACTGTAAAAGCTGATCCCCTACATACACTTATGACCCCTCCCCCCCAAAAAAATTTCTGTGAGCGCCCATGTATGCGAGTTTATAAGTATCGAATAAAAATTTTAAGATATATAGTTTGGGATTTTTCTACTGAGCATGTCTAATCTTTTGCACAATTAATATATTTTAAAAACCCGATAGAATCCTATCAGTAATTCTAGGGTTAAACTATCATAATAACTATCTGAGTAAATAAAAGAACTGAGTTATAGACTATCATACCTAGTTAGTTATATAGCAAACTATGGTACAACAATATATTAAACTATCGTGCTAGTTGAACCTGCTAAAGCTGTACAGTTTTAATAAAATAATCTACTAAATATATAAGTAGGAGTAAATTACAATAAAGTATTCAGAACGCATGCGTGTTGGTTGTTGTTTTTTTAATCATTTTAATGAACTTCCTATCATATTCTTTTTAGTGGACCTTACCTCATACATGTATGCACTAAATGTTTCTTTGATCAGGTATTATATTCTTACACTATTTGGATATATGTACACCATAAGCCCTTGTTAATCTAGTTAACATCATCTTCTTGACGTTTCGTTAATCTCATTTGCACTTTGCAGTTATTGCATAATATTCTGTCTTTCTCACAGTGTATCACAAGTGTAAATGTATGAATATTTTATTTAATCAGCATCGTAATTTGATACACTTTAGGTTTCTTTTTTCTTTTGCATAAAGCATTTCGGCAACATAAATCAAACAAGTGCTGTGTATATTTTTTTTTTCAATAATGACCAACTTCCTTTACCACAACGTGTTCTCCGTTATCTGCAATCAGCAGTTGATTTTTGTGCAGTGTACCATTAGTCATTATACTCTAGACGTGTTTCTATTCTCAAACCAGCAACTTCGATGATCATAGTACAGAGGTTGAGCATGTTATATTAAAACGATTTTGGAGCTTCACCACGTCGTTATAATCCGTGTTGCCAGGTCCGGTTATGCTCTATCTGACGACCGTGCATTTTAAAAATAGTTCTGTAGAATAGTTCTATTGACAAAGGCTTCTTCTTAAGGTTGTCATGGCGAAAGCGTATCCCCCTCTTTCCTGCAGGATTTCCATAATCTATCTTGTAGGCGAAGACGAGGGTTTCCTAGCACCCTATTTAACAGTCCAATTGCACAAAAATCCATCGAAGGTGTCGTAGAGGTAACTTGACTTTTGTCACTTTTCCAGAAGAAGATCCTTCGTGACTGTATTTACTGCCGTTGACTGGGGCATGTGGACGACTTTTGCACTGACCTTTGCGTTCGGAAATTCTTACCTGTTTCAAGACGCCGCATTTTTCTTATCACGGTATGACTTGTTACACGACTCCCCCCACCCCACACACATACATACTTCAATGCCGTTAAGTAAAAGAGGTATCTCAGTCTTAGAATTTATAAAACCCCAATCTGAACACGTCTTTGTGATTCATTTGTATGAATATTTTGTGTTGGAAAAGGTTGTTACGTACCTTACCCAAAAACTATAAATTTTCGGTGTCATTACACAACCTAGAAGACGCCAAACAACATCAAAATATATTTCTGATACATGTGGTTCCACCGCAACTTTATATTGTCACGTGACTTGCTGATTTGCGTATTCAAAATCGTTTTAATATAACGTACTCAATCGTCTGTATAACCAATCCAATTTTCTCTTTTTAGTGTATTATTTTGGTGCACTGTATGAGCCCCGTGTGTTTATTTCTTTATCTCTAGTCATCACCTTTCATAGGCATACCACAGTTCACACAAATACAGGACGTATTGGTTTTTCTCAGCTTAGCAGCTTTTACCTCGTGTAGGTCCCTGTTTTTCTTTAATCACATTCTTTCCGTAGTGCACAATCATGTTCATAGTTTCTGTAACCAGCAAGTTATTTTAATGTTGCTTGTTGATCACATATGTAATGTTTGTCTCTATTTTCTGTAATCTTCTTTTGGTGTATCGTCTATCATCTTCGAAATTTATTTCTATTTCTTATTAAGCACCTTATAATCAACGGTTTCGTTTAATCCGCTGTGTGTTGCATGCGAGCTGCTTTTATCTCCATTTTTTTTCTCATAAGCATCTTTTTGGTACTATATAAGCAATTACTTTAACCCTTGAAAATCGAGTGCATATACTGACAACCATTCAAAAATGACCGAACCAAATTATTGATTTTTGCCATCAGAAGACTGAAAAGACAACGTGTTGCACGTGTGGATTAACGTAAATGCATACAAGACCAGAATGTGTTTGATAAAAAAAATTCGCCGAATATATTACGCACATCTTGATATTGAATGAATTACATAGAATAACAGATATCAGTGTGTATAATATTGTAAGAAAATTGTTACAATTTGTAAATTATAAGTCACTGAAACGTGCTTCCTTTTTTTTTTTTAACTGACTTTCACGACACTTCTACCACGTTGGTTAAAATTGTATGAACATGGATCAAGCTTTGTAGAAAGGAATGTAAAAACTAGGTGCTGTTTAGAAGGGAAAATATTATCTAGTGATTTGTATAACATGTTGTTGTTTGTAAATAGAAAAGAGTGTGTTTTTACAGGCAGAAGGATAAGACATAATGATATATACATAAAATAAAATAGCATGTAGTTACTTGTACAGAATAGATAACAACATTAAATGCTATGTATAGAAGGAGGAGTAACAAGTAATTACTTGTACAGAATAGAGAACAACATTAAATGTTATGTATAGAAGGAGGAGTAGCATGTAGTTACTTGTACAGAATAGATAACAACATTAAATGTTATGTATATGAAGAGTAGCATGTAGTTACTTGTACAGAATAGAGAACAACATTAAATGTTATGTATAGGAATAGTGGCATGTAGTTACTTGTACAGAATAGAGAACAACATTTAATGTTATGTATAGAAGGAGGAGTAGCATGTAGTTACTTGTACAGAATAGAGAACAACATTAAATGTTATGTATAGGTTCTCTATTCTGTACAAGTAACTACATGCTACTCTTCAACATTAAATGCTATGTATGGAAGGAGGAGTAGCATGTAGTTACTTGTACAGAATAGAGAACAACATTAAATGCTATGTATAGCACAACATTTAATGTTATGTATAGGAGGAGTAGCATGTAGTTACTTGTACGGAATAGAGAACAACATTAAATGCTATGTATAGAAGGAGGAGTAGCATGTAGTTACTTGTACAGAATAGAGAACAACATTTAATGTTATGTATAGGAGGAGTAGCATGTAGTTACTTGTACAGAAAAGAGAACAACATTAAATGCTATGTATAGAAGGGGGAGTAGCATGTAGTTACTTGTACAGAATAGAGAACAACATTAAATGTTATGAATAGAAAGAGGAGTAGCATGTAGTTACTTGTACAGAATAGAGAACAACATTTAATGTTATGTATAGGAGGAGTAGCATGTAGTTATTTGTACAGAATAGAGAACAACATTAAATATTGTGTATAGGAAGAGTAGCATGTAGTTACTTGTACAGAATAGAGAACAACATTAAATGTTATGTATAGGAAGAGGAGTAGCATGTAGTTACTTGTACAGAATAGAGAACAACATTAAATGCTATGTATGGAAGGAGGAGTAGCATGTAGTTACTTGTACAGAATAGAGAACAACATTAAATGCTATGTATAAAATGTTGTTATCTATTCTGTACAAGTAACTACATGCTACTCCTCCGATGTTATTTTTAGGAAGAGTAGCATGTAGTTACTTGTACAGAATAGATAACAACATTAAATGTTATGTACAGAAGGAGGAGTAGCATGTGGTTACTTGTACAGAATAGAGAACAACATTTAATGTTATGTATAGAAGGAGGAGTAGCATGTAGTTACTTGTACATAATAGAGAACAACATTAAATGTTATGTATAGGAAGAGTAGCATGTAGTTACTTGTTCAGAATGTACAAACGTTTAATATTATGTGTAGGAGAATGAGTAGCAAGTAGTGAAGTGTACAGAATACAGAGTAGCATATAATGTTATGTATTGAAGAAAGAGTAGCATGTAGAGAATTAATGGTATGTGTCGAAGGAAAAGTAGCATGGATTTGGATAGAATAAACATGAAATGATCAGTATAATGTGTGAATGACATGTAATGAACCATATAGATGGAAACCTAACAAAGTAGTGAAGTGTAGAGGAGAAATTAGTGAAATACAATGATCATTATAGAGGGGTGGGTGACATATAATGATCTGCAGAGAGAGATGAGTAATATACATAGTGAGTTATACACTCGTTATCATTAGTTTAGAACAGAAATAGAAACTCCCCATGCAAATTAATGAATCCACACAAAAACAAATCTTTAATCAATACTTAGTTGACGTGGCAAGCATTTTGATAGAGTGAACTATTCTCCATATACCAATAAGAAAATATTATGCTAAACAATATTAAAATCATAAGTTAGAAGTGTACGTCATCATGCTGGTTTAGGCACTATATTAAAAATGCAGCCAAAAGATCAGTGCATACATACTTATTACGCAATATTTATCTCACCTTGTAAAGATCTTTTTAACTATTGAGACATCGCTGTTTCGGGTACAGTTTCAAAGATTTCACAGATTCATCCAGCTCACGTAAATGAAACCCTGCACAAGGAACCCAGTTCACTCTATTTCTAGCTCCCAAGCCCTGAACCACCAATCTTTTCACGTACCGTCAATTGCCAAGTACTACCCTGTTATTTGGTTCACAGTGCGCATGCGTCAGTAAATCGACGCTTTTCGTGGTAAACAAAAGAATAGTCAGGAAAAGAACCCTGCACTGTCGTTAGTGTGTGTGTGGAACTAGTAACAGTATGTGTGGAACTGGTAACAGTGCTACTCCTTTGTGATAAACAGCTAAGTTTTCAGTTAAAGAAAGGTTTGAATTATATGAATATACATACAACCACATCCTATACGTTATTACAAACTAATTAGTACAAATACAAATTATATGTATAGAAGTTAGCATCATAAAATTTGAACGCACGGATAAAATACAATTATAAAGTAGGTAACCAGATGTTTTACCATTGGGTGTTATGTATAAGCAGCTTGGTTGCTAACCTTTAAGTTTCTTGTCACTAAAAATTTTAATTATCTCTACCACGATCAGAAATATTTTAATGGAACAGAAAGTGTTTAAACTAAGGTTTTATTAGATCGTAAAGAAATTAATGTGGCGTTTTGGAACATTTTATTAACCACCCCCCCCCCAAAAAAAAACGTATATCTCGTATAATAGTTAAACGAACCGCCTAAACGTGTAAATTTAGTATACTCTAATCCCCTTATAGTAATGGCACACGACAAGACACGCATTCGGCATGTAATGCTGTTTGAATACAAGAAGGGAAACAACGCCTCTGTAGCCGAAAAGAATATCAAAGGAGTTTATGGAAATGTTTTGAACGTTCGCAAGT
>NW_013666599.1:286753-288160 GCF_000517525.1 Limulus polyphemus | reverse complement strand
GGGCCGACATGTTGGAATTGATATTGATGCTCTGAATACACTTGTTGAGTCTAACCCAAAGGCAACACACTAGTGAAATGGCCCTCAAATTGCATGTCTCTCATGAAACAATACGTAAACATCTAAAGAATATGGGAAAACTCCTTAAAGAAGGTGTTTAGGTGCTTCACGAACTCCCTAATGATCATCGTTTCCAACGTGTCAACGTTGTTTCGTTTCTTCTGGCACGTAATGCGCGTGAATCATTTTTGGACAGAATTGTCACCGGTGATGAAAAATGGATTCTCTATGCGAATATTAAACGTCAAGAAAAAAAGCTCAGTCCGAGACAAAAACCACTTCCAACCCCAAAACCTGGACTCCATCCGCAGAAAGTGATGCTTTACATTTGGGGGAGCATCAAAGGAGTAATTCATTTCGAACTCCTCAATCCACAGCGAACTGTTAATGCAGAGATCTATAGTCAGCAACTGAAACGTTAAAATCAATCCCTTCATTAGAAACGCCCTTCACTCGTCAATCGGGAAGGTGTTCTTCTTCTCCACGACAATGCACGTCCACATGTGGCACGTTTGACACAACACAAGATTATAGAGTTGGGTTGGTAAGTTCTCCCCCACCCATCATATTCTCCAGATATGGCACCATCAGATTACCATGGTTTTCTTTCGTTGCAACACCATCAAATGTGGAAGGTGTTAAAGAGGACATCGACACGTTTTTTGCTTCAAAGTCAAGTGTTTTCTTTAATCAGTGCAATAATAACCTGATTTTAGGATGAAAAAGCATCATCGATAAGAATTGAGACTATTTCATTCAATAAATATGTTGTTTTGATATATACATTGTTCGGGTTTTTTCATCTAAAAAAAGCGACATTAATTTCTTGACGACCTAATATCTATGTTGTAGGCAGAAGTCTAAACGGTCTGGTTAGCTCGTGTATGGAGCGAAACGCTTCCTCTACGACAAACAAAGCATAGTTGAAATGATATTTCACACTCTTGTTACTGGACCATTCCCGGCCAATAAATATATATATATCTGTGTGTGACTTAAATTATTGTCACTCTTATTCTAATGTAATATTACACACCTGCATATATACACAGCGTGCTCACAAGTAAACAGACACCACCTTTTCAGAAAAATTAAAATTTTCAATCATATTCACATGCATTGATATATTTATAATTTAATTAATATCCAGTAGATCTTCCTTTTGCTTCGTGGAGTTCGTTGATCCTTTGGGGCATCGTGAGAATCATCTCGTCAATTTTAGGTTGTGGGATTTTCGCCCACTCTTGCTTCAAAACTTGGCGTAGATCGCTCTTCGAAGTTGGTTTTTTGGTGTATCATAACTTGCCGGTCGAGTATGGCCCAGATGTTTTCGATGGGGTTCATGTC
>NW_013666599.1:268170-285753 GCF_000517525.1 Limulus polyphemus | reverse complement strand
AACTGAATAACACTTGATAAATATCCATCTAGATGTGTTTGTCTCTGTCCCATCCATTAAACTAAACTTAAAAATAAAATGCTTGGAACCAGTCCTTATCACTCAAATATTAATATAACAGACAATTAAAGGATAATAATGGACATTTTGGTCCATCTAATCTGTACTGTCCACTAAATTAAACCCTATAAGAAAAAACAACTCAAAGTTAACCCTTATCATTCAAATGTTTATCATGCTTTCCCTTAAACTCGCTTCAATTAACTGCATCATCCATCATATCTAAAGGCAACTCATTCCAGAGTCCAACCACCCTGTTAGAAAACTAAAGCTGTCTTAACTGAAGATGACTTTTTCCCTGATAACATTTATATTTGTGTCTCCTAGTCTTACCATTTTCACCATTAGATATGAAAAAAGATAATGGCTCAACACTTATCAAATCTCTTAATAATCTTAAATACGTCATTCAGATCTGCTGTAAACTCTTCTTATTTTTTAAAGAATAAAACAAGTTCAATGATCTTAATATATCTTCATATGATAACAATTCCATCTCGGGTATCTCTTAATAGCCTTTCTCTGAACCTCTCATAACATTTGAATGTCTTTTCTGAAGTAAGGAGCTCAAGACCAAACACAATACACCAACTATGGCCTACTCAATGACCTTTGCAATGACATGATAACCTCTTTATATTTGTATTAATCATTTCTATAGATACAACCTAAAATCTTATTTGCCCTGCCACTAACTAACAACAAAACATTGCTTGTATGGCTTGAAAGACTTTTCAACCAGAACACCAAAATATTTTTTTTTTGTAATACTGTTAAAGTTATTTCCATCAAAATTATACTCAATTAAAATTGGGATATTCCACATGTATAACCACGCATTTAATGTAATTAAAAGCCATCTGCCATTTATTTGCCCAATTCACCAAATAATCCAAATCCACTATGGATTCCCTTAAAAATCCTAAATTCCTCAATAACCTCCCTTCTAACTCTTCTTTAGAGGAAGATTTGTAATATTTAGATAAACCACTAAACAGGATCTAAGAAGCTATTAAAAAAAAACATTTCTCTCTGTAAAGTAACACAACTTAAAAATTAAAAGGTTTATAGAGAATTAGCAATGTGAAAAGAGAAAGAATTTGGCAATATTTCTCAAATAAAATGTTTTTTTTTTATTTTACTATATTGAATAAGAAATGTACTTAGCAAATACTTAATGTAAACACTATAATAAATTATCTGTGCTACATGCTAAAACTATTCAAAACCAATTTTTGTATTTAATTCAATAAACTATTTTAAGACTAACTGATAACTTAAGTCGTTTTTACAGTAATGCTTTCAAAACAAGATACATCTGAATCCATTTCAACACAATAATGTCAACCAACAACAAACTTACTGGCTTGACCATAGCACACACACGAGCAAAATAAGTAAAACAAGCCAAAAAAATTAATATAACATAAATAGTGAATAAAGAAAACATATCGAAATGAAATAATAATTGAGAGATATATATTTAATATATTTTTACAGGTCAAGTATGTTGGCCAGTGTATTGAAGAAATTAAAGAGGAACTTCGACATGGTAACATTGCAGTCAAGGCAAATGCTGTTGCAAAACTTTGTTATGTAAGTATTAGCAGTTTTGTATAAATTTGTAGTTAAAGTTTTAAAAAAGTAAACAAACAGCTGACCAGTTTTTGACTTTTTATCTTCTCTTTCCTTTAAGTCGGTATATGCCTTAAAAATTTGTTTATTCTTGAAATAAATTTATTTTTAAAACATCATTATAATTATCTACCAGATAAAATAGAACTAAGGACGTGCACACAGATTAACCTTTCCATTTATTCTTGTAGTATATGTTGACAGTAAGGGACCATTTGGTTATTTAATGCTGTACTTGCACATCCTGAGAATAAAAAGAAATTAAACCCCTTTAGGAAATAAACAGTTTCCATTATAAACTCTTATGGTGTCAGCCTCCCCTATTACTGGTGAAAGTTCATTTCATAAGCTAATAACTCTTTCATTGGAACCTACTCTTGGTTTTTACAAAATCTCTCCACTTGTTGTCTTCAAAATACACCATAAAGAAATCAGTGGCCTTTATTCTTAGTTCTTTCAACCTTCCCATATAATCATGCAACTTCTATAAAATAACCTTTTACTCTTATTTTCTCTTGAAAAATTTAAACTTTGTTCATAAGACAGGGCTACTGTGAGCTTTGTCAAAATTGCAGTTTTTTAATTTATTTATTTTTTTGTTGGTGGTGTCAAAATCTGGTGTTTGGGGAATTTTTTTTGCACCAATATTTGTTTCCAGTAAAATTTTAACATCTGTGTTTCAGTCACGTAATAATTACAACATGGCATCTGTCTATTGTACAGGTAAAATCAGGTAGATAGTTTCATCTGTTTATGTGTGCTGTGTGTCAATTAAACAAGTAATAAAATAATTAAAATTTTGGAATACTTAACAAATAATATTGTATCACTAGGTGTAAAAACTAATCAAGGCCATTAGATATCATAATTATGTCCAGTTACATTTGATTAATACTGCACATAGGAAGCTATAATATCAATCCACGTTTTGTCCGTGTAAGACTTCTTTCAGGCTTATGTCAAGTTGGGTTTAGTAATTTTTATCAAAAACAATAGTTGAATATGAAATAAAAAGAATTCTGTTTGCAATCCAATTATCAGACATTTACATTTTAGTGAGGCAAAATTTCTTTTTTTGTGAATCCATCTTGATTTTCTTTTATGATGTATTTCAATAAAATATTTTCTAAAGCTTCTATCAGACTTTCTATGATTTTTCTCACTACATTTTTATTCTTGAAGTTGTCACATTTTGAAATGTGAATGATAGTGTTATTAACTCCTAATAATTTAGTGTAGAATACCCTGCTTGTAAAATTAAATTTGACCAACATTATTCATGCCTGTTCTCCCATCATTTCAACAGTGAATGTTGAGCTTTGCCTGCATGCACAGCTTTTCAAATGGGAGACAGGCAAATGCTTGGACAGACACCACGGTTCACAATATATATATATAAGATAAAAAATATTTCTTGTAAAGGTGGAATGTAACAAAGCTGTTGCCTGAGATTTATCTTGGAAAACTTTCTAATTTTATGATTCCACCAAAAATATTTAACAGTACAAGAATCTTAAGTTTTTCTTTTTTGATCCTTGGTTAGAATGCTTGCGTTGTACCCCACTCGTGTTTTTATGTGAAAAAATCTCTTCAGAATAACCACTGTCTTTACTGTGGTGTTTTTTCTGATTAATACACTTACTGCTGCATGATTTCGTCCTGGATTTGGTGCCCTAACTTCAAAGACTTAATTTTTTATTATATCATGTTGATCAGATATATTTCATTCAGACAGCAAAACTTTACTGCTGCTGGCAAAAGATGTATAGCAAATTGCTCAAGTCAGGAAGCAATTGCTGTCATTGCATATGATTTGGACATTGATATGAGGGTGTGTTACACATGAGATTTGTAGAGTTTATGTTTGTCACATTATGGAGGTGTTCTAGTTTCTTTCGCTTTAAGTTTGATTAGGTCAGGCCTCGACAAACCATGGATGCCAGGTCGCCATGGTGACTAAAAATTTCATCATGGCACCTAATATTTTCTCCCATTATATTCGTGCATAGGGATGTACTAAATAGAATCCAAATCTAAAACAGTTCTGGACTCTTGAAAGTCCAGAACTATTTTTGCATTCTTTGAGTGTGAAATCAAAGCTTGTTTCTACGATTTTAATGGCAGATTCAGCACTTCTTCGTGTTCTTTCAGGTATGAAGCGCTGAGGTTGCACGATATGTTACAAATTTCACACCATTTTCTTCTTTCTCTAAATTCAACCAATCAGTGTACTTGTTTAGAATCAGACAGGACCATAGGTAGTTGGTTCAGGCAATACTATCCAGTGGTTGTTGAAATCATGTGATAGTTAGCATGCACTCGTTGCTGTGAAAGTAAATAAATATAGACCCCATTTCCCAGTACAAACAGTAGTGAAGTTAGGTTAAGAACATCAAAAGATCTTTGCTTAGACCTATTCTGAAACAACCTGCTTGGTATATCGATATTGTAGTGATTATTTTTATTTTACTTTCATTCATTGCAAGAATCCACCTAAGTTATAGTTATTTAGTCTACTATTTTAATAATTGCACATATGGAAGCTTAATATATGTTATGTAATAAAGGTTAATAACTAACCCTTTGTCTTTTGGTGTAAAACTGTATGCCTCGTACCATAACCATACAACTGACTCAAAATATATTCCATAACTTTTCTATATTAGACCTGGCTCCTAAGTTTTTGGGCTGGCTCCTAGATCTGAAAATATTTGTTGAGGCTTGGATTAGGTACATAATTGCATGTGCTATTGTTTGTCAGTGGTCCTGATAGCTTATGTTTTTGTGAGGATTACTATTCAGCAGAAAATTTTTTTGAAAAAAGTTTTCTAGGTAGAAGAGTAATTGGACTGTTCTAGATCAGGGATTTAGTATGTTACTAAATGGTTGATTTAAACATTTTTCTTCCAGTTACAAAGAAGTGGGATTTTTGTAAGTTGGTAACAAAAAGGGAATCACTCTGAATTCACAATAACATAGAAGTTGATTACACACTGATGAAGAGGTGGTATTTTTGTAAGGTGGTAACAAAAGGGACAGTCACTTTGAATTCACAATAACATAGAAGTTGATTACACACTGATGAAGAGGTGGTATTTTTGTAAGGTGGTAACAAAAGGAACAGTCACTTCGAATTCACAATAACATAGAAGTTGGTTATACACTGATGAAGAGAGGTAAGATTTTTGTAAGATTGTAACAAAAAGGGACAGTCACTTTGAATTCACAATAACTTGAAAAAGTTGATTACATGCTAATGAAGAGGTGGGAATTTTGTAAGATGACTGAAAAACCAATCTAAAACAAGGAAATTACTGATGAATGGCTTAAGTATAACAGAGAATTGGGAAAATCAGGATTGCAAACTATCGAAAACATCAATAGTTGAGAGTTACTAACAGTGGTTGTTATCAATTCTAAAATTTATCCTTCATGCACTGCTACTGGACATTCATAATTGCAATCTACTGATAGTTTGGTATATTGTTACATTCCTAGTTGTTTGTTTTGTTTTTTAAGCATGATTTAAGCATTTATGAGGGAAAATAGCCGTTTTCACAGTGTTTAATCAGTAGGCACAGCAGTTTATATTGTAGCATGTTGGTGATAGCACAACTGTATTGGATACATGTCAAATAGATATGCATATTTTACATGGATATGCTAGCCATCTGGAGCACTGTTTGAAGGACAGCAAGGATATTCTGATATCCACCTAGAAGTACTTGTTTATACATATTCTAACATCCATCTAATCATGTTTGTTTTCATATGTTCAGATAAAAAAAGAGTAATTTCTTGAGTGGATGGAGAAAGCTAGTTTCAACATACATTCTAACTTCTGTTTACTCTTATCCACACTGCAGAGCACATTTTAAAATGTAAAAATAATAATTTTAACTAATTCAATTAGAATTGACATTTTGTCATTATGCAATATTTATTTCAAGTAATTCACAAAGAAAAATTAAAATAATGTTCCAACTTTCTTTTCTGTGCAGCTCTGAGAAGTATCTTCTATAAACAATGCATTTATTTGAACTTTGGTGAAGTCCGAGAGCCTGTAAGATCTTTTCATAAAATTATGTAAACATAGCAAGTTCCACATTGTTTGTAATACCGCTGTGTCACGGGGGGGCATAGCAAGTTAGATGTTCTTTAAAATTATGTAATTTTATAGGAGGAAGAAGTTTGATGACATTTTTTTATTTGTTTATGTCTATTTAATAGAGAGAGAGGTTTTAGTTTAGATCTGATGTGTTAGTCATTATAATGAAGGTTTATTTACTTTAAGTTGTGATCACTGATTGTTATGATACTTTAAATTTCTTATATATTAATTTTGATTATAATGTGTTACGTGGAGGAATCTATTTTGGAAAAGAATTAGCTTTGCTTTGTTATTTGTTACTGTGAATCATTCGGATTGTTGGTGTTTTTGTTAGTTTATCGCAGAATGTGAACTTACCATATGGCGACTCTAACTCTTGCCGAAAATATTTTTTTTCTTAAACCAATTGTCCCTCTTATGACAAATTATACAAGACCAAGGGTGTGTTGGTGTCAAAGCGGAACTCCCTCTGGCACCTGAAGCTGGAGCTGAGTCCCGACGCTTCATAAATATGTATATAAAACATATATAAGTTATTTCGTTTACACCCGAAATTAAGTATATTTCATAAACAAACTCTTAAAGTGTCCGAGAACACTCTGACAGTGTCCACTGGTATAGCTCTCTCAGACAGACCAACACACGCACTGTCACTCTACCTCAGGAGCTGGCGACAGGCACCATGCGACTGCTCTGGCTCAAGAGCAGGTGTTAGAGCGCTAAAATGGTGACATGTTTTGTTGTTGTTTTTCATACGTCACGTAGTGATTAAGACACACTAATATGCTATAAAAACACTTAATAAAATACATTTTACAATTATACTCTGTACTTAAAACGTACACGATTTTAAAAGGCTTACTATTTACTTTTAATATACAACGAAGGTAGATTTTTTTCAACAATTCGTGTTGGCATGAGAAGAGGCGTGCAAACCATTATAAGGGTCAGAGTTGTTAATACTGTAGTGTGAATAAAAATATTGTAAATTGATAAGATATGCGTTTTGAAAACTTGTTTTAATATTAGTGATTTTTATTTTCCATAAAGAGGACCGAAGGCCGCCTGGAGGAGTCACTTGCTTTAACCACTCGCACTAATGTATACAGTAGTATGTTGTTTGTCAGTCAGTCAGTCAATAGACACTGAAATGACGTCACATAAGGGACGCCTAACTTTGCAATTTGTACTGTCGTGACGTCAAGAAAGTTGAGTTGCATGTTTCCACTCGGTAATAAATGCTTATTCAATATGGAACTAATATCAATAGTAAGTAGTATAATGATGACGTCACATGTCTAGCAGATTTTGACAGAAATCTTGCACTCAAAATTTAGCACTATTTCACTGTAAATGTTATTATACTGTTTCATCGCATGGATATTTTTTATTCATTTCTTTAATACTACATTACAAGTTAGCGGTATATTTTAAAATATATATACGAAAAAGGCAAAGCGACCTGGAAATTCCTAGTTTTTATGCTTTGACAACCTTAAACTTTAACAAAAGAAATCTTAGTGGCCATCAGTTTATATATTTTAGTTTTTCTTTCCTTTTTAAATATTGTTATTATTATGCAGCATTGAACTATACTAAAATGTTTACTCTTTCTAACGGGCTTCGCTCCTAGATAAGAGTGGTCGTGCGAGGTTATTTTTGATGTAGTATATGCACGGCGTAAACTTTGATTAAGTTACGTCTTTCACGATAATTATAGTGATAAAGTTTTGTTTCCTTTGTTTATGACAAAGCTACTGTTGCTGTCCTTAATTCTGAACTGCTGATCAGAGGGAAAGCAATAGGCCGACAGCATCCACCTTCTACTCATGGGCTACTCTTTTACTAATGTATAGCGAGATTAACTGCCACAATATAACACCACAACGGCTGAAAAGATAAGCGTGTTCGGAATATGGTTTCGATCCCGCAACCTGCAACTTCCGAGTCGAGCGACTAATCGCCTGTGCTATGAAACTGATAAAATAAAGACGATTTTGTGGCAGAGAACCTGTAAAACGAATAGTAGTCGATATGAGTAAACTTGTAAATCTTAAATTATAATTATTCGCACCTTTTCTTATTCACGAATGATTACCACTGATGTATTAATTTTGTGAGGACTTGAAGTTAAATCATATTACAAGTAATCTACAACCAATTTTAGTATAAAATTTCATGAAATTCATTCGAATTCACTCCATATTTATTCTTAAAGCAATCTCTGTGGACATATTAATGTGGTTGTTGATATTTTTATCTAACAATAGTTATGCAATGCTCTGTCCACCATGGGGAATCGAACCCCTGATTTTAACGTGGTAAGTCTGTGAACTTAGTTTTGGCCCATTTGGGTACGACACGCATCTGAATATACCCATCTAAATATATAGTACTTACTTAAGATTGTGTCTAAAGTGCCTGTAAATCAAAAAGAAATAGAAAACGTTAGTGCAAATAGTAATCAAAATATCGTGTCTTAAGCTTTTAAGTATCTTACAATAAGGTTTATTTTTAAGAGTGCATACAGAAACAATATACAAATAAAACCTTAATGAAGTTATTAAATGCATTATAAATTCCAATATTTGTATGTTTATTTAATTAATAAATAAATTGAGGGTATTGGATGATCACATACACTACGATTATCAATAATATCATGTAATCACACATAAATCAAACACGCCATAAAAATAATTCACAAAATTTTAAAGGTTACACACTGTCCTGAGAAATTAAAATTATTTTAAAGAAATGGAAACGTTGCCGGAAAAGAGATCCCGACTCTATTAAGAGAGTTCATGGGTTATCTATTTAAGTTACCGGGTCTTGATTAGCCCGGCTCTTTATTTTTCATTTGTTATGGGCAGACATTTAGCATGGTTCTTTAGTTATGTCAGTTGGTTCGTTTGTTTGTTGAATTACACGAAACGCTGCTAAAGAGAGCTATGTGCAATTACAGTCCCTAATTTAGATTTTGGTTTGTTTTGAATCTCGAGCAAAGCTATACGAGTGCTATCTGCGCTAGCTGTTCCCAATTTAACAATGAAAGACTAGAGGGAAGGTAGCTAGTCATCACCACCCACTGCCAACTCTTGGGCTACTATTTTACCAACGAATAGTGGGATTGACCGTCACATTATAACGCCCCCACAGCTGAAAGGGCAAGCATGTTTGGTGGGACGGGGATTCCAACTCGCGATCCTCAGGTTGCGAGTCGAGCATGCCCAGAGGAACATCAGCTGGTTAACACCACTCACTGCCAACTCTTATCTTATTCTCATATAATGGAAGGATGTGACTATAAATTTCATAACACACACACACACGACCCTAAAGTATCGGGCGCAGTTTTTTTTAGTTATTATTATTTATTTTTTTGCAGTAATGTGCTAACTACTGGGCCACGTTCGGCCCATGGCAATTGACTTGCAAAGCTTAGAATCCATTTATTGTCATTTGGATTTTCACCATCCGACAAAATGGACAGCAGATGAGTAGAACACAAGTTCATTTTTATTTTTTAACTTTCAGGAAACTAAAAACTCCTTGGATTAAAGAAAATATTTTCTTTATGTGAACATATATTTTCTATTGAACTATGAAGTTTCATATTCCATTTTCACTTGTTAAGCAAGCGAATTTATTAAACTTCTGGATAAGTTTTCAATTGTCATATATACGTTTTTTATAAACTTTTTTTTTTTTTGCTGTCCACAGATGGGTCAGCGATAAGTTTAAGGACTTGCAACTCTAAAATACGGGCCTCGATTCCCCGCGGTAGACACAACAGATAGCTCAATATGACTTTTTTTTCTGATATATTATAGCCTAAAATATATGATTGTTACAACCTATTTAATGTTCTTAGATCATTAACTGTACTTGCTTAAGATGAATGAACAAACTTTATGCACTTGTCTAAATAAACTTCTTTTCTCTAGCAACATTTCAGGCGAATGTCCTTCTTAGAACTGCTTGACGTCTGTCCGAAACTCTGATAAATAAAAAATTTAGTACCCTAACCTTATTTATTGCCTCCAGTGGAACAGCGGAATGTCTGCGGAGTTACAACGCTAGAAACCGAGTTTCGATACCCGTGGTGGGCAGAGCACAGATAGCCCATTGTGCAGCTTTGGGCTTAATTATTAAAAACAAACCTTGTTTTTTAAGATAGGTCCTTTTTCTCACCTTTTTGAGAGATATAGTTCATTAACTTAAAAAATAAAAACTTTTATTTGGTAAGAGTTTCTGATGCTCGAGATTTTCAGAACTGTAAACTACTGACTCCTCATTCAGTCTAAAATTTTATTTTATTGTTGTAAAAGTCCCCCGGTGGGTCATCAGTAAGTTTGCGGATTTACAACACTAAAATTGGGGGATTCGATTCTCCGCGATGGATAGAGCCCAGATAACTCTTTGTGTAACTTTACGCTAAAAGAGCGACAACAACCTGTTGCAAAATAGTATTAATAAAGAGAGCTAGGGTTTTATCTCTAAAAGTTATAACTTAAACACTAAAGGTTGACGTAGCATCAGCAATTAACCTACTTTAAATTTGTGATAAAACATGTAAACTGCAGCTATATATTTTCAAATTGCTATTAATTTGTTCATTTCTAATTCATATCGTAATTGTTATTACTTAGTTTTATTTTGTCTTATTTAATTGTATTGTTTAATGTCAAATCTACTTGCTCATGCATATCTTATTCAAAACTTATTTGTCAAAGTTGGATGAACTTGATTAGTCTCTTTATTCGACACTGTTATAAAACAAAAACTGTTATTTTGTTTAAAAATAACGTTTCGAGAAAAGAGCAGTTTCTGGAAACGTCATTGTTAAATTTATTTTTTCTTCCTGGCCGTGTGTTTAAAAAAAAACAACTTATTTTGTGTAATAAGACTACTATTTTACAACTTATTTTATTAGAACCTCAGCACCTTAAAACTTTCCAACTTCGTAAAGAATCTATATTAAATGAAATAGATGGCGTTTATTGTGGTTGGTTAATCACGTGATTATTAGTTGGCGGCCATCATTTTTCCACGCAAGAAGTTTTTTGGAGCAGGCTAGCAATAATTTGTAAAGATGGACTACAGCCATTAACCTCAACAGGTTTCACTTCATATAGATTATTATTTACGAATAAGGTATTTAAGTTTCTTTAAACAATAATATGGCTCTAAAGAAAGTTAAGGGGAATTTTGAACGTATGTTTGACAAGAACTTGACGGACTTGGTAAGAGGTATAAGAAATAATAAGGAGAATGAGGTGAGTGACTGTAAGTTGTAACTTGTAAGTGTAATTGTAAATAGTTTTCAAGTTTTAGACTTAAGTTTTATACCTCATGTAAAATTTAACTTAGGCATAACCAATATCGATATCAAGCAATTGCTGTTGTTCAACACATTACATAGTTTTAGAACGTAATTGTAACATTAATTACTATTACTCAGTGATATTTTTTATTAGTTACTAGCTAAATATTTTACATTTTCAAGTAACCCAAGTCTACCACATATCAGGTCATTTTATATTTTACTAAGTTTTAACTATTGCCTGCCCACCATAAGTAATGTAAATCCAACGGGGCTTTAAATTTTAATTACGGAATGGCAAAATTTTGCCATTTTTTTTAGAAGTTACTGGCCAAAAATTTTTTGGGGGAATTGAGTTAGGTTTCAATATGGCAGAAAAAGAAACTAAAAGATCTGTTTATTGATATATCCAAGCAGCAGCAAATTTGTACGTTATTATATATATGGTAAATTTTAATTGTGCTCAGCATTTATCAGTTAGTTGCAACAGTCATTGCATGTGCATTTATAGTAGTCTTTAAGAAAAAAAATGAACTTTTGACTTTTTTTAAAACCTAAAAGTTTCCATAAGTTTGTGTTGAAATTATATTTGTTCCCTTAAAAATGGAACTACCAAGAATTAGTGAAAACTTTGTAAATGTGTATAGTTTCATAATTGATCGTATACTATATATATATATATATATATAATTTGACAGAAAATTTTGCATTATTATTTAAAGCAAAATTAAATGATCATTCTTGTTTTTCAAAGTGTTTCTGTAGCTAGTACTTTCATAATGAATGAAGAGAGTGAGCTGAACATGGGTTGTAAGCTCTGTTAAATTTAGAGGTTTTTCAGAGTTCTATTGGAGAGTTTATGCATTCTTTTTGATCATCTTATACTAGGATTTTTCAAATGTGATCTTGCACCAAACCTCAACTGTCCATACATGGGCTCAGTCATTTTGACCAACCTTGTAACCATTACATTATACGTGCTATAACTTTTCATGGCAAGCTTTTAGGAAACATTACAAGGCTGTTGAACACAAAAAATCAGATTTGTTAAAGTATTTCTATGTAAGATTTTCTGTGAATTTACAAAGCCTTTACCGAGTCAGTGCAAGTGACAGGTAATTTTAATGGTATGAATAAAAATACTTTTGTCATCTTACAGTTTTCAGATTTTATTTATGTAACCTTTAGAATCTACTAAATCAATATTGGAGGTTTTTCAGCAAAACTATATCTGTTATTTTCTCTACCCTAACCTGTGTTATCAGCCTTGGTCAATTTGACCAACTGTGGAACTACCAAGTAATATAAAAGATATAAAATTAATCTAAGTTGCTTTTTTCCTTTCTAGAGTAACTGCACATTGTCACAGACAATTACACACTATTTATTTTTACAGCTAAAGCTAATAGGTTTTCCATTTAGTTTTATTTGATTATAGTTGCACTTAGACCCTCTCAGAGTATGCATTATCCACTTATGCTGAACACCTTTGTGTTCAGCATAATAAATCTAAGTGCAACCTTTGTGTAAACAAGGGTTAAGTTACCAGCACATACTTGTTGAATTACCTATGTTTCTGTTGAGCATGTGCTGCATGAGTATTTTGTTTAAGTTTTTGTATCTAACATAACAGATCTCTAATTTTTTATGTTTTAGTTACTTTTATTAATAAACAATTACACAAATAATAAAAAAAATTAGTAGTTATGTCTGAAATATTGTCTTTCTCAAGCTTTTATACTCATACATAAAGTAACATCAAACACAAACCCAAATTGCTTATAATGATTGTCTCAAAACTTTTTGTTGAATTAAAATATGCAACTTAGAATATAAGATATTGCCACTAATATGAAATAAAATAACCTAAAGCTAAAACTAATATAATTTACATGGCTTTCTGACTAAGCTATAAATTGGTTAAATAATTCGCATACTTGGTCAAGCAGAGTTCCAACACTGGCAATCAAAGAAAAGGATGTCAAAAACCTTCAAAACTGGTTATCCCAATGATTACTGGCTTTGCCTCAGTCAATAAATTGAAATCTTTTCATTTTATTGGCTACAAATAATCCAATAGCAAATGTTCTAGAGAATTATTGACATTTTTAATTAAAAGATAGGATGTCTTAGAAGGAGGAGTGTAGCATGCAAGTTTGAGTTTCTGGCTTATATTTCAAAAAAGCAAAAGCAGGGAGGTTATAAGTTTACATTTCAACTTAAGGGTATCTACTGTGTAATCCCTTGAAACTTAGAAATAATATTGGGGTAGAAAATAAATGTAAAATGGGCAGTTTAGAGTGAACAAGTGTCATGTGATACAGAGAAGTAAAGTTATAGAACTTGTTTAAATATGTCCTTTTCAAATTAAGAAATTAAACTGTATTATGATGCCAAACTTATTTATATACATTGATACTAGTTGTTTAATTAAATTTTGAATTTTAGTCTCTTAGAAAGGTTGCGACAAGTACAATTTGACCCAACTACCCTTTCCAGACAAGCAGGATATACGTTGATTTTATTCATTTATTTTTTTTTTTTGCACAGTAGAAATGTTTTACCAGATTGTATGAAACTTAGTACAAACTTTCTAAATAATATCTAGTTTCAGCCTAAAAAATTAATATAATTTTAATGCTTTGTATTTCTGTACTTCTTTTGTTTGTGAAATTTCCAGTATACTTGGGGAAAAAAACCATTAAAATAGTTCCTTTCTTGTAATTTCAGTGTTTTCATTACTGATAAGAAAGTTCTATCTGATGTATCTAGTCAGTTTCAAATTGCATGATATTCATTAACATACATCTTTTAATACTTGATTTTGTCGCTTGTAGTAGTTCTAGCTATAAACCATAAAATAATAATAAAACAAGGCAAAAAGTGTATCAGTGACCTAGAATCTAACTTTCAAAATGGTGTGTCCATTACTTTGTTAAATGGTTTTGCTAACAGTCTTCTTGGTTAACATCAATTTATGTGTAATAAATATTATTTCTCTTCAATAAATAATTTGTGTTTGTTGTTTGAATATGATAAACTTTACAATAATATTCAATAAATAAGGATTTGAGCCAGCACAATATTTTGCTGTTGCATGTTATATTGCTAAACCTAACAAAGCTTACATCATGTCTTGGTATAGAAGAAAATTTCTATAGTTTCTCAAACAAATATAGGTTAACACAGCAATTATCAAGAACAAAAAGGAGCATTTGAAGAAAGTTAAAGATTTTTCATATCTGTGGTTTGTTCCTAAGTCTTCTAAACTTCCCATTCATCCACAAGAGCTCCAGCTAGTCACCCACAAAAACCATAAATTACTGCTCAAGCAACTTTACTTATTCTACACTGATGTAAATAGTATATATTTGCTCTATCCAGTTGTATTTTAATTTCAGAAAATTATATATGAATGCAAAAACAAATATGTAATAATGTCTGACACATCAAGGGCTGATGAGGCTTTTAGCCTAATAGAGTTCTTCAAGTTGCTGGAATATGACAGACGTGGTTGTGTAGGAGCTTCTTGTATCATAAGTTGCATGAACAACAACTGTTATGGTGTAAACTGGATTTGATTTAAGTCATTTACAAATTGGAATTATTGTAAGCATCAATAACATAATAATATTTATTTTTAACACCAATTAATTATTAACATTACTGGTTGCTGTTTTCAAAGCTGTTCCTTTGAGTAATTCTTCAGTTTTGTTGTTGTGTCTTCATAAAAGGGTAGGAATAAAACTGTAGTAATAAAATCATTAGAAGAAAAATGACTTGAGAAGCAGGATATAAATTATAAGGGATGACAGTTTCTTAGCAAATACAAACCTATGCTTTGGGATTAACAGGAAAATTACAAATAATTGGATGATTCTGTTGACTGTCGAAAGCGGGATTCCCAAATTCTGCGAAATTTGCCGCTGACTTATTCCACCATCTGCTTGACCAACTATCCTTCCTCTAACAACATCTGACAATTCGAGAGAACCTTGAGTTCTAGGCATGTTGTAGCACAAGATAATTAGTGTGCGGACCATTTTCATTTATATAGTGCTCTGTGAACACAAATTAGTTAGCATAAATCAGTTAAATGACGAAAAATTAGGTGTCTATTTACTTGTGACCCCTCAGTGTATATATACTATTATTAAAAAATTGTTCTTTCTATTATTATTAATGAACCGTCAAAAAATGAAATTAAAAAAATAAAAAAATTAAATGAGATTCGTAAAATAAACAAAAATTGGCATGCAACAGCACATTAGCCTCTGTTGGAACTTTGTACAAGTTCTGTAACATCTTAACAAAAATCATAATGAATTAAATTTATTTTTATTAAACACCATATTGTCAATTAAATGAACACTTTATGAACTATTTCTATTTATTTATTTAGCCGTTTAATGGTATAACATCCTTCGATGGGTCAGCGATAACTTTACGGACTTACAACGTTAAAATTTGGGATAAAACATCCCGTGGTGGACAGAGCGCAGATAGCCCTTTGTGTAGCTTTGCGCCAAAAAACATCAACAACATTGATATGTCCGCATAAGGGCACTGGGCGTTATCTTCTTATATCATGGCAAAGTCTGGTCCAATTTAACTTACGAAATATTGCACAACTTTGTCCAATACGATGTGGTTATGACAAAGACCAATAAGCACATAGATTTGTACGTTGATGCTTCTCCACTGACCATTAAAAAGACAGTCATGTTCAACGATTTTTGCACCGAATATAAACAAGTCATCATCAGCTCCTCAGACACAAATCCATCGATCACTGGTAGAGATACTGACTCATATGTGAAGAGCATAAGAATAAAATGACGTTGTTGTGTTAATTCTGATTATCTTAACAAAAGTCCGTATGATACGTGCAGTGTTGTGTGGGGCTGAAACACGACTTATAAAACTTAATTGACTGACAAAACATTTTTTTCACCCTTTACTGTTTTCACACTCGATCGTTGATTGGTTGAGACATAATACATTGACACACGTAAGAGCATAAGGACCGAAATTATGTTGTTGCCAATTCTACCCAAACATTTTCGTGGAGCTTATCCACAGATAGATTTACGAGTTATTTTTAAACCTCAATGTAGATTTAAAATTTTATAAAGGTTTAAAGATAGAATATTGCCACTGATAACATATAATGTTTTTTTCTGTTTTCTTTTCTTTTTTCATGTGAGTTTGAAAGTCCTAGAAGGAATTACAGTAGTATTGAAACTACCACAAGATGGTTTAAAACAACTAAACAAATCTGGTGGCTGGAAACAAATCTTGCACAAGAGGTCATGTAACTCGTGAATGTAACTTGATGATACATTAGACATCATTCAAAATTTTATTTTTCAACCTTACCTACTTAACTTACAAACAATATGAAGTTTTGAGACAGCTATTTGTGGGATGAAATTCTTTCAAAGAGTAATGACGAGAGAAGTCCAAACATAAAGAAGACGCTCTTGAGCAACATATTAAGGTCACAACTTAATGAAACTAGCTTTGCGATCACTATTTTGCTGAGCTCGTGATTTCTAATAGTTTGGTTGTATGTTGTTAACCATTATACAACGCTGTATGAATTTATCCGAAAATTGCAGTTCAGGAAACAACTGAGCAGCGTCCTGGTCCATCGGAGAGGACAAAAAGGGCTGTCAAGAGGAGCATCGAAATGGATCCCAGATTAACGACTGCAGAAGTGGCCAAAGTTGGTGGGATGAGACCGAAGTCTGTTCAACGGATTCTCCACAGATTGGGTTATCGTTGCAGAGCAGCTAGACGGAAGCCCTTGTTAAGACCTGGCAACATAGTCAGACGAAAGAAGTGGGCAAGTGATATGATGACCAAGCCTCTGGACTTTTGGAAGACCGTATTGTTCTCAGACGAATCAAGATTCGCTCAATTTTCGGACAGTGGAAGGATATGGGTCTGGAGACTGCCTCACCAAGAGTTTTGGCTCAACAGATTGCAGCCAACTGTGAAGCATGATGGTTTGGGGAGCTGTTTGGGTTAGTGGGAGATGGAGCTTAGTGGAGTGCGTTGGCAACATAAATTTTGCGAAATACGTCGAAATATTGGAGGAAGGACTCTTGCCACTTTATTCCTCTGGTTTCGTGGACTAGAACACAACGTTGTTCCAGGAAGATGGAGCACCGTGTCACACTGCTAGAAACACCCAAAAGTGTCAGGAAGAAAATGGTATCCAGAAGTTGCCCTGGCCGAGCCCATCTCCTGACATGAAATCCATACTCTGGGCCATACTCGACCAGCAAGTCAAGAAATAACAAAAAAACCAACTTCGAAGAGCGATCTACTCCAAGTTGAGAAGCAAGAGTGGGCGAAAATCTCACAATCTAAAATTGACGAGATGATTCTCACGATGCCCTAAAGGATCAACGAACTCCACGAAGCGAAATGAAGATCTACTAGA
>NW_013666599.1:234068-267368 GCF_000517525.1 Limulus polyphemus | reverse complement strand
GAAACTATTGTCTCACTAAATGTAGGGTTGCCATCTGAATGGTTCTAAAACATGAAACTATTGTCTCACTAAATGTAGGGTTGCCATCTGAATGGTTCTAAAACATGAAACTATTGTCTCACTAAATGTAGGGTTGCCATCTGAACGGTTCTAAAACATGAAACTATTGTCTCACTAAATGTAGGGTTGCCATCTGAACGGTTCTAAAACATGAAACTATTGTCTCACTAAATGTAGTGTTGCCATATGAACAGTTCTAAAACAAGGAAAGCATTTGTTGGTGTTCAATAATTTTAGAATTTTTATCAAGTCAGAAATATAAGTTAAAAATGAGGCAAAGTAAGAAACAAAAAACTGCATTTTAACTACTGAATAGGAATTGTTTCCATAAAGTACATAACTGGTAATCCTACACCAATATGTCTTGTTTTTTGCATTTGGTACAGAAGCATAGTTTTTGAAGTTTCATTTTACGTAAGACTAATTTTAATTATTATTTTGTTAAGTTTCATGTATTGTAGAAAGAATTAAATTCATTATGCTTTGTGACAAAAGGTCTTCAATGGAGTTTTATTATTATTATTATTTAGGCTCAAAAATTGTAAAAGATAGCAAAGAAAGTTTTGTCTTCCTGAATGATTTTTATCTCGAATCAGAATGAGTTATTATAAATAGCTGCATCTAAGTCTTGACCAAAACAACTTTAAATATAATTGCGTAAGTGTATAATTGTCCATATTTGACTAAAACATTTTTTTTGTGTTCAATGAACTTTGTTGTTGAAAGAACTTTCTTAGTTGTCTTTGGTGGATCATTAGGTCCTGTGGTCCAAAATTATCTTTCGTAATATAAAATTTAATAACTAAATAACTATAGAAATACAACTATGCAGTTTTCAACACCTTGTATCCAAACTCAAACAGTTTTTATTTAAATGTCAGTAAACTTCTATGTGTGCATCATTAATGGCTCTCAGCACGTCTAACCGATATTCGATTTCAGTCCACATTCGCTACAACATGTCCACAGTTACAGTGTTGATGGCATCAGTTATCCTGGTATTTAGCTCCGTGATGTTTTCTATAGGTGTGAGATACACGACGTCCTTAAGATACTCCAAATAAAGAAGTCTAGTGGAGT
This sequence comes from Limulus polyphemus, assembly GCF_000517525.1. NCBI lineage: Eukaryota > Metazoa > Arthropoda > Merostomata > Xiphosura > Limulidae > Limulus > Limulus polyphemus. The sequence continues at coordinate 266,228 of NW_013666599.1, read as the reverse complement.
GATATCTGGCAAATGTGGAGGCCACAGAATTGGCTCACCAGCTAGCCAAATGATGCTTTGAGCCTTTTTTTGCACAGTTGTTGTTTTATAGGGCAACACTACTCACTGGAGTGAAAAAAGAAGTAAATAAAAACTGTTTGAATTGGGCTACAAGATTTTGAAAACTGCACGGTTGTATTTCTTTAGTTATTAAATTTTAAGATAGGAAAGATACTTTTCGACCACCGTTAAGTTTGTTGCAAAACTTATTTTGACAATTTTGAAAAAGTAGTATTAGTACAATTTTAACAAACTGTGTTAAATAAAACATACACCCAAAGTAAAATGAGTTTCAGCTTGTAATGTTACATATCAGTTTTAATGTTAAAATAATATCAGATGAACAAGTCATTTCCTGTTTTCTTTCTGTTGTTGATAAATTGACTTGAAATAAAATCAAATAAGTAAAAATCAACAAAATGAATATAATTAAACTTGAAATGAAGAGTTTGTTTTGTTCAAAAAATAAGAAATTAAAAATTGAAATAGATATTTTCTGTCACTTTGTGCATCCATAAAGTAACTCACTTCCTGTATCTTCCATACTTGTAGGTCATTGATTGATAATAAAATGACTGTTACTTATAGAGTGAACATAAATTTTACTTCTGTTGAATCACCACAATTGAAAATCTACCACTATTTAATTATGGTATCATACCAAACTATATAGTTATCTGTAAAAGATCATCAAACAGTTTGAAAAGTTAGGCTTTTCACTAGTTTATATCTTATAACATCATCTTATAAAATTATTTAGTCAGTTGTTTTGTTTTTTTCTTAAATACATATGGATCTACTGTATAACACTTTTTTTTCTCCATTATTCTAGCACCAATACAGCTAGTTAGAGAATTTACTTGTTTAATCTTTGACAGCCATTTTTGGTGAAAATCTGAGTTTTATTAATCCTGATGATATATGAAGAAACTTTATTTCTGCTTTACTATTCAAACATATGAACATTCATAAACATAAGAACATGATGCCATGCAGAATATGCGGGTTAAGCATCACATTTTGCTTCACTATGCTATAATCTACTACATGATCACTATGAATGAGCTTAAAAAGGCAGCTGTGACAAAATGACAAAGATACTCAAGCTCTAATTAGAGATTAATTGTATTTTGGAGAGAGGATTGTCTGGGTTATAGAGTGCAATAAAAATGGAATACAAAAAAATATAGGTAAAGGTAGTGAAAAAGTATAAATTGTTCTGTCTGTTAGTCAGTCTGCTTGATGGTTTTGTCAATTCACCACAAGTGTTTTGACTTCATAGAAAATATTTACAAATGATTAACAAAGTTAAATACAAGTCATCATATATTAAATATGTTGTTGGATTATTGAAACAGAATAGCAAGAAGATTGGACAGGTTGGTTTGTATGACCAGCCTTATTTGTGAATGACTTTCAGATGAAAAAAATGTGTAATGTTTAATGGCATTAAATTAGCAGATGATTGCAGTCATTGAGGAAGAAATATTTTTTGTGTGTTTTTTCTTCATGTATACTGCTTATCACAGGATTGTCTTATGCCAGCTAAAAATCATTGGTTTTTATCCAAAGTTATAGAATAATTGGGGTATTTTTAAGAATATATTTTTATTTTCAATCTTATTTTTCATTATGCAGCGTAAAAGTACTGCATAAAAAGGCTGTTTATTCCAGTCTGCCAATATTTTTATTTTAAAAAATATCATCACATGGAAGAATGAATAATAAACAATAAACTCTCATCACTGGTCATAAAATAGTAAAAGATGGCGTGTATGCTAAACTAGGGGTGGGCAGGGACAAAAACAAGTCGTATTTTTTTAGTTGGCATTACATGAGTCAAGCCCTTCCAGGGCTTGAGGAAAACTGGCATACACTTGTTCACTGCCTAACCACCAGATTGCTGTTATTGTAATCAAAAGGGTCTATTTTCCGGAGCATAAGTGGTCACATTATCTTAAATGTTTAGAAAGTTAAAAAAGGTATTTCTGAATGTGGTTTAGGACTAATTAATAGTTTCTGAAATATAAACATCCTAGATATACTTAAGTTAAAGACACTTAAACTGTAAAATTGTTGAATTTAATTACTTCTGTATAACCTGCACTGATATGACTATAGGTGTAGCCAATAGTCAGGAACAGCAAGATTGTTCAGCAAGAAATAGAGGATTAATAAAGTATGGTTGGTACAGAACCAGTTCAATAAAACTAATAATGAATGTTAGTTTGTCCAGTATTTATTTTTATTTTTTTTAATCTTTAAGCATGGCTGTATTAAGCAGTAAATTTGTCAATTGTTGAATTTACAGTTTTTACAGGTAACAGATCTTTATATATATATATCAATATACAGTATATAAATATATACCAGGTTAGACCAGTGATAACAGGCTTCATTCTGTACCTTCATTTTTTTATAATTAGCATACAGACAGAGTGTATTTTTTTCTAGTTACAAATGTTGGGCTATGACATCAGTTGGGCTGCTTTCAACATAATTGAAGTTATGAGCTCAACAAAGTTTACTTTCAAGGTAAGAGTTATTGTTTAGTAAATGGTAAAGTTGTAAAAGCATTTGACTTAGAAGTGTGAACAAACATAATTTGCCCATTTATGAATATTTAATAATTTATGGTTAAATTATGCAAGATTACAGACATTAACTTCAAATGCAGTTAAAGACCATGGGTGTTAGTTATATCCAAAATTAATATGTGGTCATTGTAGTCTCATTTAAGGCTCAATTATTTAAAAAAAAATAATAATTTGACATTGTTGCAAAAATATAAGTTTAAATCCCTTTTTAAGCTACTAAAGCATTGTTGTAATCCTTAATACACTATTGAAATAATTAGGTTATTTCACGAAATGCTGATTTTTTTTTATTTTATGTTATGTTACATTTATTCATTACAAGTTAGTCCTTGGTGAAATGTATTTGTAATAAAACTTAAATAAAACATAAGATTGTGGTAGCCATGAGACAATGGCGGTTTATTTGGTTTTAACAAAATTAACTGAAATAGTGCAGTTCAATTTTACTATTTCATTTGTTGTTCTCCTGAGTATCTGAAAATTAATTATCACATGATGAAATAAGGATCAAAAAGTTTGTTGTTGTTTTTTAGTGAATTTCATTTTTAATCCAGTTTTAAAGAAAAAGTTATAAGCATGCTTTTTTTTTCATTTCTAGCGTACTGGTTATTTGGCTGCATCTCAGAGTTTCCACAATGAAACTGAAGTTTTGATGTTAACAACAAACATGATAAGGAAGGTGTGTTATATAGTTTTGTCTTTTTTGTGCATGACAAAATTGGGGGGGAAGTAGATGTTATCATGTGACATTTTATTATTTATTGTGCAGTAACATGTGACATTTTATTATTTATTGTGCAGTAACATTATTTTGAAAAAGATAATTACAAGAATATGTAATTGGAAAAAATGACTGTGTTGACTTGTAATTTAAATCTTTATTGACTGTTCCTTGTGCAGTTGTGTTTTACAAGTTTAGACAAGTTTTTTTTTTTGTTGTGTTATATCTTCATAATGATGTTTGGGCAATATATGTTGTTATAGTTTACACTAGAATGTATTTATTATTCAAATATTGCCAAAGTTTATGAAATTTATAGACTTTTAATGTAATGTTAAGTTGAAAGTACAGCTCTATAATGGTTTAAGCAACTTGTATAATTGATGAGATCAAGACATGGTCGTGTATTGTACAGCCAAAACAACCTACTGCAGGACACACTGTGTTGTTAACAGAAGTGATAGTTTAGCGAATTTCCACCTTATGTATCTCAGACTGTGGTAATCCTGACTATCACATATTTTCAGTGTATGTGCTCTACTGGTCTCTTACTTTACAAACAAAATTTCAAGGCAATCCATCAAGAAATACCTGAGATATTCTCCAATTTTTATTGAGTTTATTCCTTTTTTTTTTTTTTGTCACGAAAAGCACAAAACTATTTGATATAAAAACATACTTAACTTTTATGGAATTTTTTTCAAATTTGATACACTCATAGATCTTTTCAACCTGCAATTAGGAGTCTCATTTGGTGTGAATATTGTAAATATAAGGCATATGTGCAAAGTTATTCAACAAAATTCCCTCAAATTTGATAAATTTTTGTGTACCCCTGTGCAAAAAGTCTTGAGCTAATGCTCTAACATTTTTACTACATCTTTGTCTAAGAGTAAAAGTGAGCTGGTTTGAGTTTTTTGTCATTCAGGTTAAAGAGCAGCAAAACTATAAGGTGAAAGGACATACAGATACGTAAGTATTGGTTAGGGCAAGCAAACTAGATTAGCAGTTTCTAGCTCAAGTTTTTAAAAGAATCATATAGATGGACGGTTATTATTGATTATTCATTGCCAACTTTCAGCACAAATATGCTAACTTGTGAAATTCTTACAATTAAAGAGCATTTAGCATCACATGATATTAGCTTCTGCAATTAGCGTAAATAATGATGCTTGATACAGCTGTACCGAGTGCATGCAGATGATAACAAAAAACTGTTAATCTAGTTTCAATGGCGTTACTATAAAGGAATGTATTAACACTGTTTTTGAAAGGAAAAGTTACCATCATTTATTTTAAAGAATCTGGTTGGTTTTATAAAGTATAGGTCTGTTAATAATAATAGGGTTGCAATCCTAAAGCTAACGTGGGTTACTATTGAGTGTCACTTTCTTACTTGCTGTGGTTTGTTGGTGTGTATTAACAAAGAATCATGATATCTAATCAAAAATGCCTTAGGTCTGAAAAAAGGTGTGGTCAAAAATAGATTGAGCGAGTGATTTTAAAGGAATGAAATGAAAATTGGTGGCCAAACTGGTAGATACACTTATAGCATTAATAAGAATTTTACAGCAAATATTCATTCATTAGTTAGCTAGGCCACATATTTTGTTTTACTCACCATCATGCCTGAAGTTAAACAAAAAAATGTGGCCTGGCTAACTAACGAATGAGTATTTGAACATGAGTGGCAAGCATCATGGTGCATCTAAATATTTCATTAAATTTGTATATGTAAGAGTGTGGAAGAAAGAGAGATTGGTTTCATTTACTACCTGCCTTGTTTATTGTGATAAAAGCTTGGAATAAGCCCTTTCAAAAAAATTAAGGAAAATTTTTTTTTTCAAAATGATACTGAAAAGCATTGTATTTTTAACCTGTACATGCATAGATATTGATTATATATACATCTCATCATTTATTGTTTATTTTACCGTTTGGTGCAGTTATGGTAATATGCTGATCATTCCAATCACATTCAAACTTCATTATAATTCAAAAATCCAGGAAGAATTGATTACTAGCTTCAAAAAAGTTCTGGTTTAGCTTTCTCCATAATAATTTTGAAAGTTACAAACTCTTGCCTTTTGTTTTCAATTAAATAACTTCAAGTAGGCTAAGTCCTGATTTGAATTATTACCACACCCTTCTTGCATAATATAACATGAAAAACAAATTATTAGATTATATTTCAAATAATGCGACTTTTATTTAAGTTATTTACGCTCTTGAGAAAATAGATCCCAAAAATCGGTGTATTTGCTGCATATAACTTTACTATCCAATAGTGGTAACTACGATAGAATGATGGGTTTGCAGCACTTTTTAGCAAACCAGTATGAGACTTAAAAATATGCTTTCTTGCATGAAAACACCATTGGTAAAACAAAAGAAATTATTGAACTACTCATCTTGATATTTTATTTAGATATTCTGTATCTTTGCAAGGATTTTTCTGTTTTTCAAGTATTTTCTATTGTGATGATTGATACTGCAAACCAACCCAGTTAACAAACTATTAGCAGAAAGGATTGGAAAGAATTTACTATTTTAAATAGATTTTCTGTAAAAAAAAACTATTATATCACTGTTTCTTGTACGTTTTTTAAGGTACATAGTTGAGCTACAAATATATATTTTTTGTTTTTTGTGTACTAGGACCTAAACAGCCAAAATATATATGATGCTGGTGCTGCAATGACAGGACTGTCGTGTTTTGTTACACCAGATTTAGCACGTGACCTTGCCAATGACGTGATGACTCTTGTGAGTTAGAATTTGTTTTGTGTGTGCATACTTTATTTAACTGTTTTGTAAAATTGAATGTTCCACAGGTTTTTTCTGACTCAGCTTTTTTCCTGAATATATATATATATATATGTTTTGTTTGTTTGAATTTTGCTATTTTCCAGTATGGTTCAACTTGGATACACATGTAACTTTAAGCCTGGGTGTTCTTAATATATAGTGGATGAAGTCACAAAACTTTTGTAGGTCTTACATTTAACTGAGACTGTTAGAACTTCTCATGTGAAACATGGGATGCAGCTCTAAAAGCCCCCCAGTGGCACAGCGGTATGTCTGCGGACTTACAACGCTAGAAACTGAGTTTCGATACCCGTGGTGGGCAGAGCACAGATAGCCCTTGTGTAGCTTTGTGCATAATTAAAAACAAACAAACAGCAGCTCTAAAACGTGTAGACTTCTGTATTGAAAAGAATGTGTTATTATATGGTATATTTTATATCTCATGGAAAGGTGTATGTAGTTTTATTGAATGTGAATTCTGTTCTGAGAAATGTGGCTTTCTATCTGAAAAGTTACAAATATCCAGAATTTAGATTTCTGATTTACTCTGTATCTTGAGGCTTTTAAATATACCATACATGAGCTTTTTTCTGAGATTTCACAGACTCCCACAAACTTTATTTTGTGTGGAATGATATTGTTAAGTATGATAGCCATTCTAACTGTTCTTCAGTTCATGTTAAGCACATGCATTTTGCTTATAAATACATTTGTTTGTTTTTTTTGTTATTGTTGTTGGGGGTTGTGTTTGACATAAATAAGTTTAGCTCGAGTGATAAATATTAATAAGACAAGAACTGTGGCTGGGAATCTCTGGGACTTTGAAAATTTTTAGAAACCAATTTCCACAGATGAACTAATCAAAACACAGATTACAACTAGGAGTGCATTCTGGCAAGCAGTTGGCTGTTTCTGTCAACAGACTTGTTTCCGCCACTGGTTGTCAGAATTCTGGGAGTGTTTGTCATGTAATGGGTTTCCCAAATGGAAGACATTACTGTTCTTCTGAACATGTAAGCCTGCCCCACTGGTGTAAAGGTTAAGTGCTTGAGTGCATGTACTGAATGTCACTATAAATATTGACAATGATCCCTATGTCATTCAAGGTTATCGAGAGAAAATATGTAAACTCAGTGTAGGAAATAAATGTGTCAGTGAAGAATAAATAGAGTTGGACCTGGCTGATGAAAAAGATCACTGGAACGCAAAAGTAAATTAAGTTATCACTCAGTGTTTTGGTCCAAGCGACTTTCATGAGGATCATTTGGCCAAAACAATATTCATTTAATTCTTTTTTTTTTTCTTTTCCCTTTTAGCACTTTTTAATGATTTAATAATTTTCAAACTTTATCACACTACAACTGCACCGTTTTATTACACCATTTAATTCTAACAAACATTATTTACAACACTTACACTGCTTAGGGGAAGCAAATTATATATGTTTAGAGAGAATTTAACAGTTTTTTCATTGTTGCTGCATATTATTATGCCAACTATGCCATTTCATTGATAAGAATTAATAACTTTTAAAAGCCTTCAAACATGAACTGCTACATTTAAATGGTAAATCACAATAACTGGGACATTTTGAAATACAAGTTTGATTTTTTTAGGTAAATTTATGAATTATAATAAAAGAAACAACACCACTATGTCACTACACTATAACTGCTAACCAGCAAGCTATGTTACTTACACAATTGGCCTATAGTTTAGACAAAATGATTAGTTGTCTAATAAAGAGATGTGCATTCATCATTTAGATAAGTTCTTTGTCTTTGCATATTACTGTTATTAGTTTGTTCTTTTATCTGTTTCATTCTGGTAAACATAGGCAAAAAATTTGCATAGGCAGTTGCGGCTTTCTGACTGAGTACCAGCAGCTGTTATGAGTAATACATCATGTGTTAGCCAACTTTGTTAAATTAAGTTGTGCAATATCTTTTAAAACCTTAGAACTAATATAAATATATAGTATTTATATTTTCTATCATATACATAAAACTTCTTTGTCCTATACAACTTCTTTCAAATAGTAGATGCCAAAGCACACAATGAGACCTCCTGTCTCTGCTGTTTCCCCATTTGTGAACTTTGTAAGTATGAACAATTGCCTTCTCAGTTAGATATCAAATTACAAGTGAGAGTTTTTGTAAGCAGAAATTGATCTACCCAAGAAATTATTTGAACAAGTTAAGCACACATGGAAAAACCATTAAGTTAACTATTCATTACTTTTCTGAAGCACACAAACAATACTAAGCCCTTAATAACTTACATCAGCATATCCCAAAGTGTGGGGCGTAACCCCCCCCCCCCAACTAGGAGGTGCAAATGATATCTTGGGGAGGCACAAGTGATTAGAGTCAATAGAGCAATAATGCAAAATTAAGTGTTTTGATATATTTTTCATTAATGAAAATAATAAGTAATTACTTCAACACGTATAGTATTTTAATGCGTATCCATGTATAATATTTTGTCACTCAACTCTCTCTCACTTTCTAACTCATTTAAAAAGGGGGTGGCGTAGATGACAAAAGTGTGGGAAACATTGAATTACTCTGTTTCAAACATAACACGTAACAATCCTCATGATGTACTAACAAAAAGTTTGGAAATTTACATTCTATATAAGAATGGTTAAGTTCTGCAAACAAGAGATTGCGAGAAAATAATCCAAAGTTTTATATGATATATTTATGCTTTGACAACTTTTAAAATGAAAGAAGTTATAAAAAAATTGTGCAACTAGTTGAATTTTACAATTCTTGACATCAGCTTCAAAATTTACTATTTTTTAAATTATCTTAGCTAAAAGTAAACTTTAAACTTGTTCTAAATCCAAGTATTTCTGGCTTTGTTTCAACTAGTGATAAGTTGTCTCTGTGCAGGTGGGAAATTTATTTATTTACATGACCTGAATAAAAAAATTCCAAAAGGATACTAAAGATCGACAATTAGGGCTAAAGTTTTGATTTTTTTTTTCAATTATTTCATCCAAACAAATTTTAATGAAACATCAAAATGGCTTTATACAGATGTCTTAACCTACATAATGGGTTGAGTTCATGTTATTTGTTTTTCTTCTTCTTGATTTCAAGTTACATTTCTTCCAGTCACTTCAATAGCTGTAACTGTTTGCATTTTGTACCTTGGATAAGTGGAACTAGTTGTTTGTTAGTTGAATTGCTTCAGTTTGTTTTTTAAGTTATTGATTTAAGTATCTGACATTATTTTCCGAGAGAGTTCCTTACAGATGAAAGGAACATTAAACATAAAGTTTGCTGAAACATTTGTTGACTGGTTTTGTAATTGCTAACTATTACCAGGGTAAAGCTGGACCTGGAGCTCTTTGATCCTATTTTTGGAATATGCTCTATAACTAATCAGATCTAATTGATCATTCATCTACAGAACCTTTAAAAATTTGGTAAAAACAAAATCAGGCCTGTTCAGGGTGCCAAAACATTGTCTCATTGTCATTTTTTTTCAAGGGAGCAACAGATCCAGTTGCAATATCAAGGCTTGATTCCTATTTTCTAGACAACTTGTTCTGCCTGATTTTAATGTACACTTGTCTCACATACAATGTCAGAACAGTTAAAAGTTCTGGAAATGTACTTTTGCAGTTGTCCTTAATAAAGAAATAGAAACTCTTTTTGTCTCATGGAGGTGACAAAAATTCAGTTGATCAATTGCTTTCACATACTTATTCAGAACTAAGATATCAGTCATTCAATAAATGGTTTGTAAGCATAAAGCAGTTCCAAAATTTTCTTCCTACAGTGAAGAGTAACTTAAAGCACCTTCTTTGTCTCTTTTTGTTTTACTTCTAAAATGGAGTTTTTTTTTCACAACCATCAAAATGAATTAAATCTCTGCGAAATCTGTATCTGATGATCAGAATTAAGTGTTGTTCAATACTAGATGATGTGCAAAGCAATGTTTAAACAGAATAAAACAAACACGCAATATCAAAAATATTTAGCTTATTTTATCAAACATTTAATAACTCTGGTAATAGTTATCATGCAACACTAAGGTAAAAAAACTTTGATTATTATTATTTTTACATAACCAGTTAAACAGATAAGAGTTTGGAACTCTTTGTCAGAATTTCAGTTGTCCCAGGCAGTTGGATAACTGTTAATGTTGAGCCCAAGTATAAATTTATCAAAGCTTTCGAGTAGTTCTTTTCAGAAGAAGTCCTCTTATGAGTTAAGAAATTTCATAAGTTTTCTGAAAATTCTGTAAATCAGCATTTAAAGTAAAATTCTAATTTTCTAATTATTTAAAATCTGTGGATTGAATTTTCTAAAATTTTAATTTAACCATTTAAATTACTATTGTTCAACAGCTACCACTTTGGTGATTACCTTTGGGGTAATGTATACATCTGTCAAAACTAGTTTAGATTAGTAAATATATGTTAATTATTAACACTAGGATGTTTGCTTTAATAACAAACATATGTTTTATTTTGGTATTCACTATTAATTGTAAGGAAAGTGTAGTGATATTTTTTTATTATTTTTGTTGTATGACCAGTTGAGTTCCACAAAACCTTATCTCAGGAAGAAAGCTGTGCTTCTGATGTATAAGATATTCCTATGTTTTCCTGATGCTTTAAGACCAGCCTTTGCCCGACTAAAGGACAAACTGGAAGACCTTGATCCAGGTATTAAATGTGCTTTTACACTATTCGGTTATTATATGATGATATTAACAAATTATTAGTTTTTCAGTAAATGTACCTAGAACTCTGAAACACAACAATGTTAATAAGAGATTTCTAATGATATAGAAATCTAGTTTAACAAATCCTGAGTATAAAACAAATAATCCATTGTTCATACAGGTTTGATTCTTTACTTCCTCGCTGTGTGTGTGTGTGTGTGTGGGAAGTATTTCATTTAATGGTATTCTAACACATATATGAAAATGTATGGAATAAATAGTGTTTAATATTTATATGCCCATAATTTTTTTTCCAGAGCATGATGAATGTAGGCTCCTTACAGCCAAAATAATGAGTGTATTTCCAAATTCCAAAATTATTGTCTTCCTACAGTGAAGAATAACTTAAAGCACCTTCATTATTTCGGTTTGTTTTACTCGTGAGATGGAGTTTATTTCATAAACATAGTAAACTGTTTCACAGCCACGGGGGGAACGGCTACACCATATAGTACCTTATCAAGTGTGGCTGTGAAACAGTTTACATATTGGGGGGGGGGGGGCTACACCATATAGTACCTTATCAAGTGTGGCTGTGAAACAGTTTACATATTGGGGGAGGGGGGGGCTACACCATATAGTACCTTATCAAAGTCTATTTAACAGAAGAACACAGCTTTCATTGTTATCTTTAATAACCTCTAGACGAAAACAGTAGAACATCAAAATTTTTGCTTTTTACTTTTCTTTGTTATAAATTTTACTGTACTGCAATAATAACTAATGATGTACAACACATCCATTACATTTATATAACAATTTTTATATGTTTAGACTATGATAACCATTCATAAAATTATCAAGTTTCTTATTTTGAGCTTAACTATCATTAGGCCAGTGATGGGAAGACCTGAAATTTTAGTCAGTAACTAAAAAACAACTAATAAATACCAGCATAAAATATCCATGTTCTACAGCACGATTCAACTACTTCTATAGTTACCTCAAGAGTGAATGGGGAGAGAGGAGGGGTAGCTTATTGAGAAAACACCCCTGTTTGGACATCCACCCACTGTACCCAAGTATGTGTTCCAAGTGTGGTGTCTTGTTTACTTGTGAATTTGAGAACTAACACAGTTTTAAACATGACCTCCTGGAATCTAGAGGGAGGAAGGAAGCAGGAACACAAGACCTGATACAAGATTCAGGTTTATCAACCCTGATAAACCTATTCTTAGACCCCCATCATGCTTGGGTGACCTTACAGGGATATTTTAGCCCCCCCTTAGTATTGGGGCCACACCATATAGCACCTCAACAAGTGTGGCTGTGAAACAGTTTATATATTGGCGATTTAATTAACATTTTACAGGTGTTCAGTCAGCTGCAGTCAATGTTATCTGTGAACTAGCTCGTAAAAATCCAAAAAATTATTTGTCACTTGCACCAGTTTTCTTTAAGCTCATGACAAGTTCTACAAATAACTGGATGCTTATTAAGATAATCAAGCTGGTATGTATAAACTATTTCTCATTTTTGTTATTTAATATGGTGCATTGTTTTTGCTTTTTAACCCTATCAGCCCTGGTTGAGTCAGTTTGAATGTACTTTACAATGATTCTTAAAATGTTTTTCTAAAATTACTATAACTATTGTCATTAAATTTGGGACATATTTTCAAAATAGTTATTGGGCAATTGTGGTTAAAAAAAATCAATTTTTGGTTCAAACTCTTGTTACTTTTGCTTTTGAAATCTCATAATGCCTTGTGGGTAACAATATTTTTATATCAATAACAACAACAACAAAAAACACAGGTTCTATTTTTGTACTGTATTTCTAAAATCTTCTAACTCTATAAAACCAAATTTTGTCACAATAAATTGAAATATTTGTGTGTAATTTTGTTTAGATAGCATACATGATTCTTGTGTCTGCAGAAAAGTCATTGACATCCTGCAATAAGAACTAACAAAGTCCCAGAAATATTATTGATCAAATTGTTGAGAATTAGCCACCATTTGGCAGATTTCTATTGTAAATTAAGCCATCCAACCATTTCATTCAAATCTGTTAAGAAAAATGTAAGAACAGGTTTGGGGTACTGAGGCAGAAAACAAAATACTAGTACAAGTAGGCTGTATCTGAGATTGCTTTGATGCTTATGCTGTACTAAAACCTGAAGCTTCTTTTAACTCACTGATTAACAATCCAATCAATTGCAATTGTCTTTTGAAGGCAAAGGTATCCAAGCACCTTAAATGGCAGATGACTGAGAATGATATGTGATTCTGGTAGATAACATGTGGCAACAGGTAATTGAGAATGATACGTGATTCTAGTAGATAACACGTGGCAACAGGTGATTGAGAATGATATGTGATTCTGGTAGATAACATGTGGTGACAGGTGATTGAGAATGATATGTGATTCTGGTAGATAACATGTGGCAACAGGTAATTGAGAATGATACGTGATTCTAGTAGATAACATGTGGCAACAGGTGATTGAGAATGATATGTGATTCTGGTAGATAACATGTGGCAACAGGTAATTGAGAATGATACGTGATTCTAGTAGATAACACGTGGCAACAGGTGATTGAGAATGATATGTGATTCTGGTAGTTAACATGTGGTGACAGGTGATTAAGAATGATATGTGATTCTTGTAGATTGGTAACAGATGGTTGAGAATGATATGTGATTCTGGTAGATAACATGTGGTGACAGGTGATTGAGAATGATATATGATTCTTGTAGATAACGTGGCAACAGGTGATTGAGAATGATATATGATTCTTGTAGATAACGTGGCAACAGGTGATTGAGAATGATATGTGATTCTGGTAGATAATGTGTGGCAACAGGTGATTGAGAATGATATGTGATTGGTAGATAACATGTGGCAACAGGTGATTGAGAATGATATATGATTCTTGTAGATAACGTGGCAACAGGTGATTGAGAATGATATGTGATTCTGGTAGATAACATGTGGCAACAGGTGATTGAGAATGATACATAATTCTGGTAGATAACATGTGGTGACAGGTTATTGAGAATGATATGTGATTCTGGTAGATAACATGTGGCAAACCATATGTAAGGACCATTTCATGAAAAGGAGTGTATGGTATACTTTGGGGTTGAAAAGAAAATCATACCTCAGCTTCTCCGAAGGTTATAAACTCCAAACACTCTTCATTTACTGTAAAGTGTAACATTTTATTCTAGTATTGCAAGATCTGAAGCTTAGGGACCATAATTAAATTTATAAAAAAATCATATATATTTATATTACAAGCTAAGACAAAATGTCCAACATTTATTTATTGACATTTTTGTACTGTCAAATCATTGCACAAAAAGTTGCAAAAATCAGATCTGAAATATTCCAGAATTTCTATCATTTTATCCTCTATAAAATACATTTAAAATTTTAATGCAGAAAAATAAAAATGAAATAAGTTGTAGAAATATTCTTTTTTTTTTATCATTATAAATTGTTCAATATGGTACTGCATTAAAAATGTTTTAGTCAACTAGTACAGTCAGTAGGGTTAAACTTTTTTTTCTAAATACCTATTAAAGTCTATATATTAATCACTTGGTCAACTGGCACAGAAACCACGGCTGATAAGGTTAAAACGTTTTTTTTTATGCCTATTAAAGTCGTTTTTTGACTTAATACAAACTACCAAGAATTTACCTGCAGCTTTTTAATTAAAATGTTTAACTGATTGTGTGGAACATATTTATCAATTTTGATTAAAAGTCTTGAAAAATATATTAAAAATATAGTTTCAAAAGAAAAATTTGCTTTTGTGTTCAAACTACTATTATCATTGTTGTTTATTTATATACTTATAATGGATGGGTAAAATAAATAGTATGAAAAAATTATCGAAGAAATACATTTGTTGGAAAACTCTTGGACAAAAATTACATGTACTACTGATTTCGCTTTAAACTTGAATGTATGAAATTTTTACCTCTTTAAATTCTTTCTTGAATACCTTTTGAATATCTTTTCTTATTTCTTAGTGATATGTGCTTGAAGTATGTCATACTTTCTGAATTTGTAAATGTTAAATGGTTTTTCTAAGTATTTTAAAGTTTTGAATCTTTACAGTGTGCGATTTCCTTGTTGTTAGTATGTCAGATGTTCCAGTAGGTGGCTTATAATTTATCATTGGTGTTATTAAATATCCAGAATTCAGTACATATTAAACAACATATACAGGATAATAATTAAGAAAATTCCATATATTTTTTGTAATATTAAACCTAGGGACCTGGCTGTGCTTCGCGGGCAAAGTTGCACCATTGGATTTTTAAAAAATCATAGAAAACAAATTAGTAGTCAGTCTTCCACACATAAAAAAAAACATTTTTAGAGGTTTTTTCATTTAATAAATGTTTTGATTTTGAGCTTATTTCAGCATGCTCCAAATGAAACATTAGTGTTTGTGAATTTTCTAAGTTTTTATGAGCATAACATGGCACTCGTAGCCCCTAGATAAAATTGTTTTTGAACCAAGTTGTGCCAATTTGTACATTCTAACTTCAGTACAAATGTAGTTTTATTGATTTTTAACAAGTCATTGTTTCTCAACCTTGGTTGTCATGGTGTAATGTAATTGATAAAGTGATAAAAACTTAGTTTGGTGATATATTGCAACAAAATAAGAGAATATAAGAAGATTGGTGACTAAATCTAAATGTATTAAACCCAACATAAAAGTTGAACTTAAACAAATATGGGAAAATAATAATTTGGTAATGCTGTTGTAGTAATGAATTATTATGATTATTTAGTAAAATGAGTGAATTATTGAGTGATCAAGAGCATTATAAACTTTTAACTAACAACCCTACCAAAAACATAGAGAAGAAACTGAACCAATTTATATTAGGTTTAAAAAAAGAAATTTGTTATATGATTCTGTTTATAATTTTTTGAGATTTAGTGATGCAAAAACACCTTACATTTATGGGTTTCCCAAGATACATAAACAAGATGTACCTCTCACACTTATTGTATCCACTAGAAGAGTATTTATTTATTTATAACCTAGGTAAACTTTTAGCTTCAATATTGAGACCTTATGCATTACTGAGAGAATGTTATAAAAAATACAGAACATTTTACCAAGTTATTACGTACACTCAATCCTTGTAGTTTGTTAATTAATTTTTATGTTATTTCACTATTTACTCAAGTACCAATCAATGAATCTATTGATTGTGCTCTTTCTTGTTTTATACAAGATGAAAATTTAAGAACAAAACTTTAATCAGAAGTTTTAAAACAAATGTTAATTTTTACAACAACACAAACTGTATTTCAAGTTAATGAGGAATTTTATGATCAGATTGAGAGAATAAGCATGGGCAGTCCATTAGCACCTGTTCTAGCTAACATCTTTATGAACATGCTTGATTATAAAGTTAAAAGCATGGTTAATCTAAGAATATGCTTTTTTTGTCCGATATTCTGGTGAAATGGTTGAACAGTTTTTAGTATTTTTATATTCATGACACCATAATATTAAATTTACCCATGAGAGTGGGTTAACTTTTCTCAATGTCATGGTTAGTAGGTTTAATGATGCTTTTAAAATGAAGGTAATTAGAAAAGAAATACATACTAATCTATACTTGAATTGGCTCAGCTCATCACAAATTTCAAAAAATAGAGATTATAAAAACTTTATTGGCCATTGCAAAAACTAATTGCAGTTCAAAAGAAGGAAGTACATTGTTTGGAAAAAGTATTGGCAAAAAAAATGATTATCCTCTTAATGTGGTTAGAAAATACTTGAGAACTGATTTATTCAGGTAATTTGATTTATTGTATAATTCCTTATATATCTAGCTTATCAAATATGATAGAAGGACTGTGAAAAGAATCCAAAAGGAAGTATAAGCTTCCAGTTGTGGGAAAATTTTTATTTTTACCAGAAAAAAAGATGGATATAATCTTTAAAAATAGAATTAAACTAACTACTATCGAGAGAAGGGTAGTTTACATTGTAGAATGTATGGACTGTAATAATCTCTATATAGGGGAGACTGGTAGAAATTTAAGTACTAGAATAACGGAACATGAACATGCTCCATCATGTGTCTACCAACATGTATGGACTGTAATAATCTCTATATAGGGGAGACTGGTAGAAATTTAAGTACTAGAATAACAGAACATGGACATGCTCCATCATGTGTCTACCAACATGTATGGACTATAATAATCTCTATATAGGGGAGACTGGTAGAGATTTAAGTACTAGAGTAACAGAACATGGACATGCTCCATCACATGTCTACCAACATGTATGGACTGTAATAATCTCTATATAGGGGATACTGGTAGAAATTTAAGTACTAGAATAACAGAACATGGACATGCTCTATCATGTGTCTACCAACATTTTAAAGATGCAAAACATTGTAGTGAAAATATAATTGTTAAAAATATTTATTGAGAACCTAATATTAATCAATATAAAATAAATGTAATTTTATTAAAGGAATACAAATGTTTAATAAATAAAACTCAAGGAGTAGGTTTATACTTATGCCAAGCTCAGAGTTATGTTTGTGATGTCACCAATTGGGTATATTTAATTGTTGTGTACAATTGTGCTGAGTACCCGATGATGCCACATTAGTGGCAAAACATTGTTTTTAAATGATTTTTTTTTCTCTCCCATTTTAGTTGTTTTTAATTTAAAAAAAAATGTTTAACAACTTTTCCCACTCTTATAGTCCTGATTTGTATTTAAAGCTTGCCTTGTTCTATACTTCATTTGAGTTATGGTAATTAATGTATTTCATGGAACAAGATGAGGTGGTTTAGTTAGATCATTTCACTCTCAATCATATCAAGTTTTGTTTCACTAACAAGGCTGCTGTTTATTAGGTCATATTTATGTTAGGCTTTATCAGCCTGAGCAACGGCTTGAATGGGTAAAGAAAATCACCAAAAAAGAAATTCATATAAAACGGTTCTAAAACTTGCTACTATATCAGATTAAAACCTTCTAATGAAATATAAAAAAAGTTAGCTTGCTTATAAATTTGGGATGGTGAAAAAGTTATTTTTATCGTACGTCAGTGAAACTGCGTTCAATGTTTTTCAAGGAAAACTAAGAAAAATTTGTTTGCTAGAATAAAAATTTTATTTGAAATTTTAGAAAATATAGAAAGACATAAAAATCACTAATTGAAATGTACATCAAAGTAAAGCAATTCATATTGTTTCATTAAAAAAAAACCTCACAATGAAATCTATTTGACTTTTTAAAGTTGCAAACTCATAATAAAGATATATATATCACATGTAAGAATACAATCCATTTGGTAGGAATTTAGGTTAAAAGTATATTTCATTTCCTTTCGGGGAATGAAATATAACATGTGGCAGTCAGAAACTTCCGCTTCTCTTCACCCCACTTCATAAATAGAATTAAGTGGCCGAGTCATTTAAGAATTAAATGCTTACGTGAGTGAAAGTTTGTTAATTTTTCTAATGACGAATTCACAAGCTTTGGGAAGAGCCGAGGGGAGATGCGAAAAATAAGAGAAAGAATACAGTATTTTGCAGAAGCTATATAATCTGTAGAAAGTTCATCTCAACCTTCAAAAATTTCACCCAGTAATTTATTTATTTTAATTTTTTGAAATGCAATAAAACACCATACAACAGGTGCTCCAAACTGATACTATCAGGTGTTTAAAAAATTAATCTTATGGCAGCTGTACTTGAATAGTCAAAATGTTCTTCTTTGTTTAATAGAGTTTGTAAAAAGCCTTAGACGTGGGTTGCCAGTCTCATTTGTTATAATGTTTATGGAGTTAGTTACTTCTAGGCTTCAAACAGTATTGCAGTGCTGCATCGTGCAGTAAGTCACTTCAAGGTGCATTCCAGTTTCTCGTGTACACTGTGGCAGAATTTTGTAGTGATAGTCCTACTAATTGTTCAGAAATTGTTTACACAACATGAAGTCTAGTTATATTTAAGCATAGCTTTTATTTGTATTTAATCATGGAAAACCTTGTTTTTCAAAATGCCAGGCAGCAATTCTCATGCCAGCTCATTTCATTTCAAACTAGCATAAAATACTCATGCTCTGCTGCAGGATTCTAAGGTCCCCTCATGATTCACAGAGGTACCAGTCATGTGTCTCCATTATCTTAATTACTTCTATATCTACCCCAATGTGCCAATTCTTTAATTGATTTGTCTGTTGCCTTTTCCAAACTTAATTCAATTCAACTCTTTTTTTAAAAACAAATAATTTTAATTTAGCTTTTCAGATTCAATTTTTTTGTCTTCCTTGGAAATTTTATCTGAATTCTTTTCATTCCCCAAAGTCTCCAATATTCTCTGATTCATATTTTTAGTCCTGTTGTTTGTTGTCATTTCCCAAACTTAGTTCAATTCAACTTTTTTTTTAATTCTCAACTCTGTATTTTTTCTTCCCATGTTTGTGTTTAAAAAGAGTATTTAGCAGAAAACCTCCATATATTGTTCGTTCAGTGAGTGAGAATTAGAAAATAATATGATACTTTTCTATAGACCTTCAGGAAGCAGAATCAGGGGCTATAGAGCAAAAAATTGTCCAAAATTTTTTGAGTCAAATCTAAAAAATAATACCCATGTGCACACTTTCAGAATCCCCTTAGTATGCATGCAAAGTTTCAGGTCTCTAGGTTCTTTCCTCTTGGAACTATGGTGGTCACACACACACACACACACACACTCAACGGCAGGCTCTTTTATTATTATAGATGAAAATAACTAGCCTCTAGCAAAAACACATATTGCATTGTCTATCATAGTATTACAAGTAGATCATCTATTTCTGTGTAAATAAATTTGCTCTTATGGCTAATAGAGTAAATGTACAAGACTAAATTAAATCAATTGTTTACACATACAGTATTTTTTTAGCAGTAATTAAAGTGATTAGTTTGTTATTTAAGATACTATAGAATACAAATGTTTTTCTGGATTTTGTCATTTAGTAAGAGATAAAGGTTGTATGCAAGCCAATTAAACTGGTATTTATTTTACCTCCTGGAACATCAAGCAATGGATAACAACAACTGGTCTGATTGGAATTGAGTCCAGCTTTAAAATCGCACACTGTTTATTGCCTTTCTACTTTTGAATACCTTTAAGATTTACCCTAATTAGAGTGTCCTTTATTTTACTCCATAACTTGCTTTTTTTTTTATTCTCCTTTTTGGTGTACTGGAACATGTATCAGGTGTATTGTTTAGTCAATCTGTGATGGTGTGCATGAGAAGCTTGTATAACTCTTGTCTTTTTGTGCTCATGAGATATCTGTCCTATTCTGTAACCACTCTACTGTCGCTTCCAGTTTGGTGTACTGACCCATGTTGAACCCAGGTTGGGTCGAAAGTTGAGTCAACCACTCATTAATATTATTCGCAGGTAATCATTTTGTTTTAACCAGCATCTTAGAAGATTCCTGTTTAAAATGCTTGTGGTTTTTGTTACATCTCTCTTGTGTGTTTTGCTGTCAGTTTAACTGCTTGTTATTCTCCAAGCCTGCTTCAGAAATTTTTGTAAATCCTACAATTCCTGCATAAAGCACATATACTTTAATATTTACTCCTGCATGCTAATGCTTTAATATGAATCCCAAATGTTTGTTGAAAATGTATGTATAGTGATTGGTAGGTATCATTCAGTGATTTTTAAAAACATCATAGGTAAGTAATCATTGGATTAAAGAGAAAAGTAATTTTTGTTCATACTTCAGCAAACAATAATATCAATTTATAAATCAATCATTCATGTCATGACACTTAATATAAGTATGTAAAAATACTGCTTATGAACTATCTTTGAGAAAAGCAACTTACGCACACACACACGTTTTATCAGAAACACTGTTATTGGTTGCTGTAGCTCAAGAATTTAGGCAGTTGACATTAAATATACCCAAGTTTGGTTGGGCTTCAATTTGAAATTCAGTCTAATTCATAAAATTATTATTATGGTTTTTGTAATTAACACTTCAGAATTGGAGTAGAATGCTTACGTTTCAAGGGAAAAGCAATTCTTTGTATTTTATTACTTTTGTTTCCCTATACCAGACTTGGGTAGTTATGCTGACTGAAAGACAAAATCTTTTTTTCTTTTTTTTTAATGTATAGATGCCACCCCCTGCTTTCGTCCTTTATACCCCTGTTTTTTCTCTCGAGGTCTGCTTGCAGCTGATTTTTATTAGTAAATGTTTTCATCTTCTTTACAGATTAAAAATGAATGTATTTCAATAAAGTTAGTTTTTTAAATTATTTAAATAAATTAGCTGGTGTGCTATTCAGGTTAATGAATTCACCAGAAAAATGAACCTGGTGAATTATCAGGCATTTTTAATATACATTAAATGGTTAGATGTTTTGTTTTAATAAAATTCTATATACTGTTGTTGGTGTTACGTAAAAGGCAGACTTTGTGTGAAAAAACAGGGTTTAATACCTTCGAAGGTTTCTCTGTATGCTATAGACACACGTTTGAACAACACTTTATTTTTCAGTTTGGTGCTCTGACCCCGCTAGAACCTAGGCTGGGTAAAAAGTTGATAGAACCCCTCACTAATTTAATTCACAGGTAATACTGTTTGTGTTTGAATTAGCCTATTTAATTTTGCATCCATATTTTTCCATGTTTTAGAGGGTTTTTTTACGGTTTTATAAGTTTTATAGATTAAAAAAAGGTAAACTTGTATACATTAAATCAAGAAGAATTTTTTTTTATTTTTCATAGTATGATTAACTGTTTATTTTAACAGTACTGATTTAAACTTTTTACCACAGTGATATGAAAGAGGGACAAATTTTTGGGTTAGGCCTGTACTCAATTCTATGTTAAAACCTCAAGGACAATTAAGTGGTTATTTATGGCATTGAAATTGTTTTAATCTAAAATTCTTTGTCATATAAATGTTTTGCTGGTGTACTTTGGCTCATACAAAACTTTGCAGGAAATTGTGTTTTTCAGAGTAATAGATATTTGAGTACAAACTGGAAACCTACTAATCTGAGCATTGGGAGGTAGACCTTTTTTCCCTGAAGGAGGAAGATCTACTTTCAAAACCACTTGGGTCAGAAGATTTCTTGTTTTGTTATTTATTATTTATCTAATTTTAATTCTTCACCATTTCTCAGTATCAATTATATTTGAGACTATTTCATACATATTAGTTTTCCCTTACAGGTTTGAGCAGCTATGTATTTTGGTTGCTGATTTGTATTAGGTTTTATTAAATTTAAACACTCATAAATTAATTAAAACTTTTTTTTGTGTGTGTGCTTGATTATGTTTCCCTATGTTTTTTTTGTTTTTTAATTTTTATAATGAGCTATTATTGTGTATTAGTTTGAGTTGTTAAATAAGTGTCTTACTTGTAGTATTAGTGGGCTAACCCTTTGGCTCAGTTTATGAAGTACCTGCCTGGTGTCCAAAAGAAGGTCCCAGGTTCATTCCCTAATCCAGGAGATACAAAAAATTTATAATGTACCAAGGTTTAGTTTCTGTGTAAATTTGAATTTTGTAGTCTATAAAAATAAATTCTCTGCCTACTTATGATCATACATACAAGAGGAACTGTGTGGAATCATGGTGCTTATCATCACACTCTCAATTTAATATTCTTGTGTTATCAGGCTTTTAGTACTTTACTAAGACCTCTTAGCTCAAGTGTTTTTGAAGCATGACTCTTTATTGAAAATGTAAGTTTGTAATATTCATTCTGCTAATAAAGATAGTATAATTATAAATATAGCAACTCAACAGTTTGATTTCAATTAGGAGAGAGATAGACAATAAAAACTGAACTATTAATATTTAATAGACTGGAAATGGTTAAATAAAACTATCTGAACTTTTTAGAATTTTTCTCTCAGACAGTTGTGTTTTTAACTGTTTGTTTCAAACCATTTTTAAAAAGTTTCAAAAGTGAAGCATATTATGCCCAGTAACATTCATACAGTTAACTTTAGAAAGACTTCTAAACCACTGATATTCTTGGAGAGCATTTGATGGAGATGAATAGTTAAAAAGAATTAATTTTTGTTTTCTCTCTCTCTTGTTTTTTGGCTGCATTTTTGTTGTATATTCTTGTAAAAATCATCTGTTGAATATTTGGGGGGTGCAGATCGAATGTGAGTGATAGGTGTTACGTTTTTAACATCATACATGAAGACAAACCAATGTTTTGTTCAAACATGTATATTCCTCTAAAAATAAATTGTTTCATTATGCTTATAAGTTGTCACTTAGGAGTCTATTTGTTTAGTTATAAGACTTTTAACCACCTTCCAAACATTATTTTTGTTTTAGCTTTATCATTCACAAGTTTTCTTTCCTGAATTTATTTTAATTCTTCCAGTGAACTTTTTCTAATTCAGTATGTTTTTCATGATTATTGTAAATTTAAGTTTTCCTCCTCTCTTTTGGATTATATTTTTGTTTTTGTGATAAATTTCTTCAAATTTGTAAGTTTTGGGTTGTATTGGTAATTGTGGAATACAATTTCCAAACATTTTCCATGTTATAACTTTTTTTACAATACTATTTCTCATATTTGTGAAACCTTGAGAGAACACCCCACAGGGGAAGAAGTCACACCAGATATTTTTATAGTAGGTTTACTTACCTAAAAGTGATATAGTTGAGGTCATGATTTTTCCCAAAATTTCTGGAACTTCGTAGCTTGGGTAGTGTTTGTATGTAGTAACCTAACTTAGAAGAAATCATTTTATATAATAGTGATCTTTCATATTTTGAAAGGTTACAGTATTAAAACTATTGTAAAAAAAAAGAACATTTTGCCTTTTGTAGTGATGATTCTTTACTTATTCTAATCTCCAGATTACATTTGTTTACAATATTATACTTCATCTTTCATAGCCCCTTTTATATCCCAAGCCACTTTATAACTACTGTATATTGCTGTTTTAATGTGGTGTATTCAGTGTCTGAGCTCTTGAATGGTTAGTTTAATAACTGTTCTTCAGATATTTACATATAAATACCATTTATTTTATTGAGATTGCATGTACTTTCCCATGGGGTGAACTTGCAGTGTTTTTGGAATATTGCATTCATTTATGAAGATGTAATGAAAATGGGCAGTCTGACAGAAAAGAAGATAAGCTCTCTTGTGATACAACTATTCTAAAATTCAATAATAAATAAATGGTGAAGTTTATTTCAGATAAATTGTTGACTTAGTCTGTTTCTTCGTTGAATTAACCTGTTTCAAATCCTAAATGGAAAATGTTTTTCTGATATATACAGATTAAAATAAATCTTGATGCCATTTTCTTAACTCTGCAAAAAAAAAAAACTATTCAAGTTTAGCTTTTCATTTAAAATCATCTTTAGAAATTCTTTTAAAGAATTTTTTTGTTCTCCATTGACTAAAAATAGAGACCTGAATGTTAACAATAATGATGAATTTCCACTATTCAATTAGAGCAGGCAAAGAGTTATTGGTGGAGATTGCTGGGTAGATGGTTTCCCTTTAGAGCTGGATGGTTACTTGATTAACCTACAAGCACTGATTACATTGATTAGTATCACAAAATAATTCAACAATCAGAATGACAATGAAATTAGTTTGTCGTGAAAATAATTCAACAATCAGCATGACAATGAAATTAGTTAATGTCGTAAAAATAAGTCAACAATCAGAATTACAATGAAATTAGTTAATGTCATGAAAATAATTCAACAATCAGAATGACAATGAAATTAGTTAATGGCGTGAAAATAATTCAACAATCAGAATGACAATGAAATTAGTTAATGTCATGAAAATAGGTCAACAATCAGAATTACAATTAAATTAGTTGATGTCATGAAAATAAGTCAACAATCAGAATTACAATGAAATTAGTTAATGTCATGAAAATAATTCAACAATCAGAATGATGATGAAATTAGTTAATGTCGTGAAAATAATTCAACAATCAGAATGACAATGAAATTAGTTAATGGCATGAAAATAATTCAACAAACAGAATTACAGTAATATTAGTTGATGTCATGAAAATAAGTCAACAATCAGAATTACAATTAAATTAGTTAATGTCATGAAAATAAGTCAACAATCAGAATTACAATGAAATTAGTTAATGTCATGAAAATAAGTCAACAATCAGAATTACAATGAAATTAGTTAATGTCGTGAAAATAATTCAACATTTAGAATTACAATTATATTAGTTGATGTCCTGAAAATAATTCAACATTTAGAATTACAATTATATTAGTTGATGTCCTGAAAATAACTCAACAGTCAGAATTACAATTAAATTAGTTAATGTCATGAAAATAATCAACTAATCAGAATTAGTGTTTTTGGTTATTACTGTTTTCATTTATTTCAAATATCCAAGAATTGAAATATTGCTATTATGATATCTCTCTCTCTCTCTCTTTTCTTTCTTCTTCTTTCTTTCTTTTTTTTTTTTATTATTATTATCATTGTTATTATTGTTAATTCAAGTTTGTTCATTTCTGACAAGACTCATGACTGCATGGTAAAAATCCAATAATTGAAACTTGTGTTTCTGAATATTACTATTTTAAATTATTCCAACTATCCAAGTCTTATGAGAATAACTGATTAGTTAAAATTAATCAACTAATGAACCTAATGATTAATCATTTAGGAAATTCCACTAATCACCCAACTGTAATTCCCCTTAGTGTATCAGCTCAAAATTTGGGATGGCTAGCACAAATAGCCCTTGTATAGCTTTTGCAAATTCTGACATTATCAATTGGTGATATTTAAATTTCAAAATGACAAGCTTTAAGAACATTTTGATTTAAAAACAGTTATAAACAGAAATTATATTCTTACATGAGGTGTCCAATATGTGTGTGTGGAAGACACCTCATTCATTGGGAAATCTTGTTTGTGAGTGAAAAGTTATGCTTTTATGGATGACTGATATATTTTCATTATACTGGGTTTAAAATTTGGTGTTTAATTCTGCTCTTACTTTCCATATGATTCTTCTATTTTAAACATTGATGACTGAGCAAAAATATTGTGAAGTCAAAACTAGATGGAATACTATAACAGTCTTGGACTAGTTAACTAGTCATGACTGGATAACTGCTTTCATGACCACATCAACTGACATCCAGTTGATCCTACTTAGGTCTGTGTGCAGAAAGCAAGTACAAATGAAGTCTAACATGACTTGTTCTGAATCTAGAGAAAATGCTGGAACAAAAGTAACATTGAAACATGCTATATGTATGGTGTTTTAATAGTCTTTGATCACCACAATGAACCTATATTTATATAGGATTGTATAAATATGCAACATTGATGGTACTAATTTATTGTGAATTATTCAGTATGCATGGTTTTAAAATAATAAATATGAAGCACTATCATTTGATTTACCATTTGTTACGGAGTTATATAGGTTTGGGGGAATTTCACCAAAATGTTGCATTTAACTTGGGGAGTGTGGAAGCAGTATCGTGTTCCACTAACTTCAGCACAAGATGTCCATCAAGACAACTCATCATATCAGGCTAAAACTGCTGCCTTTATAGTGACTGCCATTCTTTAAAAAAGAGGGGAAACAAGTAATAAAAAAACTTTGAAAAAAAATACCGATGATGTAGGGATGACAATGCCAAAAAGTACAAAAACAAGGTAGGAATGAATACACAAAACCATACAAAAATCCCTACATAAGTAGCCACTGAGTCAATGTTACAAGCTTATGGGAATTAGCCATTGTAAGACTTTATAC
Source organism: Limulus polyphemus (assembly GCF_000517525.1). NCBI lineage: Eukaryota > Metazoa > Arthropoda > Merostomata > Xiphosura > Limulidae > Limulus > Limulus polyphemus. Next base: position 239,550 of record NW_013666599.1, on the reverse strand, counting down.
TATTATTCAGTTTAAATGCTTTTATTCGAATCTGAATTCATCCAAATGAAAGGAATTCAACATTTAGATGTAGATAAAAGGTTTTCTAGGAAATATTTGGCTACTTGTAGAGGGATTTTTGTAAGGTTTTGTATTCATTCCTATCTTGTTTCTGTACTTTTCGGCATTGCCATCTCCACGCCATCCATATTTTTTTTCAAAGTTTTTTTATTTCTTGTTTTTAATATTGAAACATACTGTTAAGGTTCTATGCTTCAGCTGTTTTTGTTGTATAGAGGCTTCCTTTAGTAAGTGGTTCATTTGCTGACCATGCAAATGATTTGTTAAACATTCTAACATCATTACAACATAAAGTCTAGTGTAGACTTTAGTGTTCACTTGACAGACTTCTATCAAATAATTTGTTCTGATATGGAAAATTGAAACAGGCTTGAACTCCAACAGAACATTGTTACCATCATAAATTTTTAACCTGCAAAACTTGATTAATAATCAAACTGTATTTTTATTATAATAAATAATTAAAAACAACATTTACTATTTATACAATTAAAATTTTATTGAAGCCGTACGACTTCCACTTTAAAACAACACTGTATTTTTATTTAAGGTGCCTGTAAATCTTGCTGTAATAGAACGTAGAGTAGGTTGTTTATGTTAATCTAAAATCAAAAACATCATTATCATTAAAATTATGTTGTTTTATTTCAGATATTTCTCAAATAAACATGTGGCAAGCAATACATAATATTGCCACATGTAACTAGTGAAAAGTTACTCTTTGTTTTTATAAAAGTATATATGATGAGGAACAGTGTGCTGATAAACTTATTTTTAATTTTGTTTTTTGTTAAATTTTCTTAAATCAGTTATTTTCCACATGTATAAGTCATATTGTAGTACATGTATAGTTGAAGTAGTATTGGATTTATGTGCTACATATATCCAGTGCATTATATTTATTAATCATTTTTTTTATATATGTAAAGATGAAGAATAAAGTGGAATGCTCATTTTATATGAAAAGATTGTTTTTCTTTTTTTAGTTCAGATGTTTTCTATATGTTTATGTAGCATCAATATGTATGTTACCTTAGGTAACAAACTGGATTTATGTACTTGTTTTTATAAGAGTAGATGTGATGATGAATTACTATGTTTGCTAATTTTAACTATAACAGATTGTTAAGTTTTAACTCGGACATATATAGTAGTAATGCATAACATTGCTGCGGGTAACCAACAAATTGTACTTTAATAATGTGTATTTATTTTTATTTCTTTAAAAAAATGGTATTCCAAACAATGAGTTAATATTATGTTTTTAAATATATCTTTGTCATGATGTAGTAGCTTTAAACCAAGTTATTATGAAATCTTAAAAGTACTTTTATCAAGTGGTTAAAGTTTCTATTCGGTTATTTTAAAAAAGTTATTTCAAACATTAACTAAAAACACTGAAGTAGGGTTTAATAGATATAATGTTTGAGTGTTAATAAGAAAGGAGTAGCAAAATATTTGTTGTTACAAATATTGTAACAAAAGTATGACATTAAACTTCAGGTTTTAATAAGTTGATTATCAATTTTTCAGCACATCAGCCATGTCTCTTCTTTATGAATGCATCAACACAGTAATAGCAGGTAAGCATGTGAAAGCTCAAATGTTTTCAGTAAAACATTTCTTTTGACAGTAATTGTAGAAGATCATGGCAATATTTTATATGGCAAACTCTACAATATCAATTTGCGAATTTAACTTAACTTTTGAATGTATCAAAATAGTTTTCATATTATTTTCATTGAAACAAATATTTTTTATATTTTGGGAAAGGTAAAAAATATTGAGTACAAATGGGTAAAATAAGACATCGGTTGTAGAAATAACATCAGCTTGAAAAGGAAAATTTAAAGCATTCTTTTCTTCTTTAAAAAATGCACAGTATGCAATACGAACTAACCAATAATCTTAACTAGCAGGAGTTTGAGTAGCGTTTGATAGCGTTTTTGTCAGAAAAAAGGCTTATTATTCATTAAAAGTATACGTTGGTTATCATCACATTAATGAGGAATTCTATTTAATTAAATAGAAGATTAATAGTTTAATTTATTTATATATATTTTTTTTACTGTGTTTAGTAAAATAAAAATTCAGTGCATCATGCAGTGTAAATGTTTCAGTATATTAAGTATATTCTCATGATTTAAGTATCCCTTATAGTTTTGTAATGCAATGTTTTATGAGTATCACTAAAGCAAGCCTAACCCTATATGAAGTGAACACTATACTTTTTTTCTGGAATCCTAATTAAATTATTTAAATCTTGGTAGAAAAGATAAATCCGTAAAAATCATCAACAATACACTTTTGCAGAGCTTATCTTCACTTAAATGTTTCTATCCATACCATGATGGTTCAAATCACTGCCTTGTATGCTACACGTTTTCAAGATATAACACACGGAGGCCTGGCATGGCTTGGTAGTCAGGGCACTTGGTTTTGCAGTCTGCAGGTCTAAGGTTTGCATCCTCTCACCTAATGTTCCCTTTTAATTGTGGAGCCGTTATGATGTGATGGTCAATTCCGCTATTCGATTAGTGTAACCAAAGAGTTGGCAATGGGTAGTGTGACTAGCTGCCTTCCATCTAGTCTACCAAACGTAAACTAGGGATGACTAGTGTAGATAGCTCTCAAGTAGCTTTGCACAAAATTCAATAAAACCATATGGACAGAGATTATTGATACAAGATTTCATGAAAGAGCTTAAGGTTCAAGCTTTCACTCTGAACAGTGGCAAAAAAGTGGTCATTATAGGTCCAGCACTAGCTATTTTTGCCACTCTAAGCAAGGTTTCAATCTTCCGATTTTAATTTGTACAACAAAACTGAAGTGCACAAATAAAATAAAATTGATTTATTTATTAAAACCTGAGGAAGTGTTAACATGTGACCACCATGCCAGATCAAAATCTGATGCAAAATCTCGCACTATTTGATTCATGTAAAGTGATTGTGCAGTTTCATGCTCAATTGAAATTCTTGCCTGTCTAACCAGGCTTATTTTGCCGTGGTTGATCTTAGAAAGGTTTTAATCATTTTGAATTTGGAAAAACTTCTTTCACTATTAGCAGTGGTGATGGGCAAAGTCACCAGTGTAACAAAGTTGTTGGGAAATGATGATGACAATATGTTCTGACACGTATTCCAATGCACTTTGGGGGGGGGGGGGGGTAATTTTAGTCACTCTTCATGCAGTTCACCACACAGTTCTGTTGCATTGATATCAGTTGCCAATAAATCTGAACAATGAGATTTTTTTGTGTAGTTGATAAAATATCTCTTTTTCCACAGATTCAATGATTGTGTTGATAGTTTTGTTCAATTTTTGAAGCCTATCTTTGTAGTGACTGTTTTTGCTTCAGAACTCCTGCAATGAAGACACCATTGTCTTAGTTTGTGTTGGAATGCACAATTAATGAAAAACTGAGAACTTTAATAATATTTTCAAACAAGGAATAGAAGCAGAAAAGTAGATGTATGTGCTTAAATCTAGTCAATAAACACCACTACCTTTGTGCACCTGTTAGCTGCACAATTCAACATATGATTCATTAACTGTATATTGAATGGGACAACAAAAGCTCTTGAATTTTGGTCTAGTCTTTTTTTTTGAAGACCATTGTTCTTGCTTTTTGTGTTGGCTCCATTGTCGTATCTCTGGCTTTATAAACCATCCTGGAACTGTGTTATTTCCTCAAGTTTGCTCAGAACAACTTCATGAACACTTATGTCTTTCAGTGACAGATATCTAAGGAAATACTTGTTGATACTAAACTCACCTACTTCAGTGGTAGATTCCCCAGTAGCTGTGATAAACCATTGGTTCTGCAGACATGCATGTGGCATACAAACACAATCAAGTTAGAATTGACATTTCTAGCAATGGTCTTGTTAGATAGCAGTAAATTCAGCTCATTCTAGACTTTCTTTCCCAGATAATGATTAAAGATTATTTGCATGATAAATCTTTTAAAATATTATTGACAGGATTGAGGATAGCCATATGTTCAACATATTTCAAGAAATATCTATTTCTATGTATGAAAAGTTTCTCATGAATTCATGTAAATAGTAAAATTTTGGGCTCCATAAACTATCAAGACAATAAAGTATTGCATGAACAGTGCCCTAAAATTTTTCCAAATTAGCTTTTTTTTTTAATGTTGAGCATCAGTAAGACTGTGCACTTACTTTGTCCATGTCTTTAAATTCACTGTTTAACCACTTCTTAGGTATCCCATTTTAATTGTCACATTTTTAGCTATCTTGGAACTTTTATGAACCTGTACACATTTTTAGAAACTGCAGCATCTTGAGCACAGGTCAATATTTCAGGATTTTTTAAAGTTCTATAGTCATACACTTTAAAATGTTTGTATTCTTTATGTTTCCTAAAGAAATAGAAATTTCTGGTACATAGAAAGATATGTGTAATATTCCACCATCACTTTCTTAATTACAATGAGAGCAATTACATTATAAACAAACAGTAGTGGCCTTGTAACTTCTCTATTTATCACCCAGGTGGTTGCCCCATTGCCTATCTTATAATGCCAACTTTGTCTGTATAAAGTGACTTTTTCTCTAGGAATAACTTCAAAGAACTTTTAAGTGTTATATAATAAGTTACACTTATATTATACCTTATACTAATAGTATTGAAATTTAAGGCTTAAATATCGATTGCTTTTTGGTATGACTAATTTTTTTTAAAGTGCTTTGTTAAGATAATTTATAGAATCACAATTTTTCACAGTATATGGACACCATATGCTTAATGTTGTCTTTTTAGTGTGTTTATATTAACATATTTCAGTATTTTGCTTGGATTTATTAATTTTCAAATAGTTATTCTTATGTAGAGATTGTTATATAAAATTGCCCCCCCCCCCCAGTGGCACAGCGGTATATTTGCAGACTTGCAACACTAGAAACAGGGTTTTGAGCCCTGTGGTGGGCAGAGCAGGGATAGCCCATTGTGTAGCTTTGTGCATAAATTCAAACAAACAAACTATAAAATTGTGACTCCCTTTTCTAGTCTAATTTTTGTTATTAACAAGTTATCTAATGAGTAACATGTCACTTTTCATGATTAAAAGTAACTAGAAACATGTATACAAGATAATTCTTTGGCACTTCTATTTTGGCATGAATTTTATGTCATCAATATGATGAATGAGTACATTGATCTTAATTTGTGTTCAGTCAGGAACCTATTGAACTGAATAATTAATTCAAAAATACAACAACAGCAACTTTTACTGTAAAAGTTGATGTTAATGTGTTTTTGACCATATTTTAATATAGATTATAACTGTTTCATTTTATTAGGTTGTCAAGAAATTAATGTCACTTTTTTTAGATAATAAAACTTGAACAACTTGTATATCAAAACAAAACATTTATTAAATGAAATAGTTTCT
>NW_013666599.1:225587-233123 GCF_000517525.1 Limulus polyphemus | reverse complement strand
AATATCAATTCCAACATGTTGGGCCCCTGCCATCACAGGTTTTAAGACTAAAGTCACCTGAACGAAATTTTCTGAACCATTGTTGACACTTACAAACATTCAAAACATTTCTATAGACTTCTTTGATATTCTTTGTGGCTACAGAGGCATTGTTTCCCTTCTTGTACTCAAACAGCATTACATGCCGAATGTGTGTCTCATCATGTGCAATCACTGTAAGGGATGAGAGCATACTAAACTTTACACATTATATAGGCTACACTAAGGTGACTTTTAGATGGTTTGTTTAACTATTATACATGATGTATGTTGCGTTTTTTTAGGGGGGGGGTAATGAAAGTGTTCCAAAATGCAACATTAATTTATTGACAACCTAATACATGCAGAAAGGTAATGGATGCACCAAAATGATGCACTTGTAATAATTACAGTATGTGCACTTTATAACTCAAATTGCTGATATTGCAGAAATCTTTAGAAATTATTTTTTTCTTGGCTTTAACTTTTTTATGCAGGTAACAAAACAATTTTGAATGTATTAATATTTAATCTATTGAGATTAATCCACTAACTTGATAAAGACCAGGATTAATATTATGTTTTAATTTGACGTAAATCTGAATTTTAAGTGGTTTTCTTACTCATAAAGCAACTGTTGAATAAACCATTCTTTTGTTAAGATTTAATTTTTGTGTTATAATTTGATAAATATTTTGAAGAAAGTATTTATAATGAAAGCTTTTGTTTTTAATATCTTATGTACAGTTTGTTAGTTTTACTTTGATCACAGAGTCCAGGGGATAGCATTCTGAAATTATGTCTTTTTCTCTATACTTACAGTTTTAATTTCTATATCTTCAGGCATGCCCAACCACAGTGCATCAATTCAGGTACTCGTCGATTACTCACAGTTGATTATCTGTCTTTGCAAGTCTGGTGTGATGATGCAGTTTCTCTACTGCTGTAGCTGCCAGTGCTCATCTAGTCTGATGTCCAATAGCAGCATGCTTTGTTAAATCTTTCCTGTTCTGTTCTGCTTGCTGTCTGTTTGTTAACAGTATTTATTTTATAACTTTATTTTTTATTTAATTACAGTAGTGAAATATTTTTATTTCAATACCTATGGTTTTGATAATTTAAATATTTTCTCTATGCATGTAATTTGTAAATTAGTTTTCCAATTTATGTTGTTGAAGTGAAAACCAATTGATATGTTGAGTAAAGCAGTGATGTCAGTTTTGTAAATTATCATTTAAAATTTCTTTTTATACATTCATTTTAAATTATTTGCAAAAAATAATAACATTGCACACAATTAGAAATATATAGTTCAAAAGTGTTTGCACATATGTATATAATTTTTAAGTGAATGTATTCAATCTTTGTTGTGATTCAGTCAGCTTTCATTACTACTATTTGTGCATCTACATGAACATAACTTACAAACCAATGTACAAACATTAGCATATTGCACCAATTTATTGATGTGTAATTGTACCAAATTTATTGTTATTTATGAACATCATGAGCTATTTTATTTGACTTCTTTCAAAATAGTTTAGAAACATGCTACACTAAGACAAGATGAAAATCACTAGTTAAACTATTTGTTTGGTTTATAGCAAATTGTGAAAACAATCTACCTTTATATTCACAGTAGAACATCAGATCTAGTACTCACTTCTGTTCATCTGGTGGCTGAATTATGAAGCCTTAAATTTTTATGTTATTAAAGTAATAGTCAGAGCAGTTATTTTTTTGCTGTTGTACTTTACATTTTTAACTAAAAATTCAGATAATTTTCATTGCACCCTGGCAAATGCAACCCCCGTTAATGCGTTTATTACACTGGGTGACAAAAAAAAATTATCTGCTACTGGAACAAATGCAACTGTTTGAGTAGTTTGCTGAAGCTGATTCTAAAAATCATGTAGAAAATTACTGATCACCTCTAGTTTTTGAGTTATGATAAATAGATTTAACATATTTTTATATATTGTAAAAGTAAGTCATGAATCAGATAATTTAGCTCTTATTGTGTGATCAGATGAGTAGTTTATGTTGAGGTGCCACAGGAATAGAATTACTAGGTGAAGAGGATGAAGATGATTCATTGTTTTCTTTGCAGGATAACTCTTCTGTATCCAAATTAGTCTTCCAATATTGCATTGGAAGACCATTCTCATGAAGTGCTGGTTTCATTGTAGATGCAATATCTGGATACTTAAATATTGTTTAGTTTTGCCTGAATGTCGAGACACATTAGACATACAAACATAACAGTCAGTTAGATGATCTTTGGGCTCGTGCCATATCATTGGAACTGCAGGTGGTATAATTGCTCTGTTTTCATTCAGCCACTGTGTCAAGCCAAATGTGTAAACTGTACAACACACATGGAGCCTAACATTTTTGTTGGTCCACAAGTTTACACCCAAAATAGTGGTAGTAAACTACCTTTACCTTGTTTGTAATGTCTATCTTTCTTGAAAATGTAATATATATTCCACAAATGTAGTAGAAACTGTTTGGGTGATTTTTGCACTCTCAGCCTTTCAAGTGATTTTCTAAAAAAATCTAAAATAATTTATATTTACAGACCTAGAGTTTAAAAGATTTTAAAAACGAAGTTTTGCAGAATTTGATTATATTGTGTGTGCCGAGTGAGGTGAAGTGACCAACTGAATGAGTGAGAGGCAACTGAGAGAGAAGCATCTGCCTCCACTCCTTTTATGCTCAGCCTTGAATGTTCTAGCAAACTGAGCATGTGAGGGTTTTGTAATTCCTGGGCAGAGCAAGTGAATCTGGGAATGAAGCAAAAGTGATACAATTTGTTACAGTTATGTCCATTACAAGTAGCATAAATGAATGGTATATTTGGAATTTTACACCAATGCAATACAGTCAATGTTTGAAGTTATCCAAAATTTATGCATTTTACCCGTTAAGCTGTTCAAGTAAACTTAATTTCACAGCATTAATCTGATGTACATGGTATTTTACATAGTGTTGATAAAATATTGAGATATTACAATAACTCAAATTCTAGAGATGATGGACAAATTCTGACTACATTTTTGAAATCAGCATCATCATATTACTCAAAATCACTTGTTATAACAGAGAAAAATGGATGTTTAAATGCAAGTATCACTTTAGGATGTTTAACAAGCAGACGCACAAATACCTACTGACAAATAAAAGTGAAATATTTTATTCCATAATTGATAGAAATGGGTATTGTTTCAAATCTACTTCTACTGTGATATGAAATTATCTGTAATCTAGATGCAGGTTTTTAGAAAAAAAACAAAGCCACACATTTAAATTAGAGATGAGGTCTTTTTATTTAAAATAATATTTACTTTATACCAGTCTCTAATTGTGATGATAAAGCACTCATAGGGAAAAAAAACTTTACTGTATAATTTCCAACCAGACCTGATGAAGTTTTCAAAGCTTCGTAGTCATAAACCTGTTACTGATTTAAGTAGTTTAGAGCTTTGAAAGCTCCTTTGTTGTTATTTAATGAGAACTTTTCCAGATATGATTCAAGACAAATGTTGTCATACAAACCATAAGTACTATATTTGGCTTTCATATGTTACTTAGAACATAAATATATGAATGATTTCAATCTGCCAATTTTGAAATTTCTCTGAGAAGTACTCATCAAGTAATTGAAAATATATATATACCTTTACAAAAAAATTAAAATATTTTCTAAGTTTATTATCAAACACACTGATAATTTACATTTTTTCTCAACTATATGCCTCCTCTGAGATCTGAACATTCACTCGCGTGTTTGTCATGCCTGGTGACCTGTGAAGGAAAGGAGGGGATCCTGGTGGTTGAGTGTTGTCTGGGACACTGCAACACACCACTTTGGCCATTGGGGATATACTCATTGAGGTTACTCCCCATTCTTCTTTGAATTCCTCATGAGGAGTTATTGTTGTGAGGGATTTGAAGAACATCCCAGAGTTGGAGATCCTCGCTGGTTTTTCCAGCCAAGGAGTTTATGCAGTGCGATGTATCTCCACTAGTAAAGAAGGAATTATGCTGCCTACCAATGTTCTCATTTTGACATTTACGTTGCCACATCCACCTGCAACTGTCAAGGCAGTTTATTTGAACTGTAAGGTATGGTCATATATTCCCAACTCTCTCAGATGTTTCCAGTGTCAGCAGTTTGGTCATTTGAAGGCATCTTGTCATGGTTCTGTGGCGTGTGCTCATTGTGGTGGCAAGGACCACAATGCTTACGAGTGAGAACTGGACTCTCGCTATGTTAATTGTACTGGTTCCCACCCCTCTTACTATAGATCTTGCCCTAAATGTGTGGATGAGAAAATGGTACAGCATTTAAAGACTAACAACAGTTCTTACCCCCAAGGCTTGGAAGTTATTTTCCCCTACTCCATCTTGGACATATGCTGATCCACTGGTACGGTGAGATTGTAGGTGGACCTTTCCATGCCTCTGTCGAAGTCTTTTTCACATCATGTGAAGGTTCTTTTGCCCTCAATGGATAACTGAGTTGACAAGTCTATGTCTACTCCTATCTCTGTCCCCACCATTCCTTCCAGTGACTGCCCGAAGTCACCTCTGGCCTCCAGTGTTCACTTGGGTCCATCTTCTTTGGCCCCGAGATGCAAAATGATTATTCGTTCATGCCCTCTGTCCATGGAATCTAAGTCTAATGACAGAGATCTGTCCACTTGACCAAGGGCAGGGTCCATGGAGGTTGTTAGACTTCCTTCTAGTAAAGAAAAAGGCATGGTCGTAGTTCTCCTCCACTTAAGTAAAAATGGATACTTTGATACAATAAAACTGTCGAGGTTTTTGTTCTAATCTTGATGACATTAAGGCCTAACATTCCATGTGTCTTTCCTTGCAGGGAACATTCCTGAAACCTGCCGATACAGTCACCTTTCAGCAGTTTTCTTTATACCAGAATGACAGGTTGTGTGATGGACGAGTGCATGGAGGGGTGGCACTGCTGGTCAACCAGCACATGCCCACCTTATCTGTGTCACTCGATACACCCTTGGAGGCCATAGCCATCCGTGTTTCCTTGGGTCATACCATCACTGCTTGTTCTCTCTCTGCCTGTCTCCTGGAGGGACTTATGATCAATCAGACCTTGATGCTCTCCTTGAACAGTTGCCATCTCCTTTTTTAATCCTGAGAGACTTTAATGGACACAGTCCCCTCTGGGGTGGCGTTGATATTGATGGGAGAGGTCATTCCACAGAGTGTATGCTCTTGGAACACAACCTTTCTCTCGTCAATACTAGTTCTTATACTTATTTTCTTGCACCTAGTCAGTATTTTACTGCCATTGATCTATCGATCTGTCCCTTTCAAATTTCTCCCACTTTTCTTGAAGGGTTGACAGTGACCCACTAGGCAGTGATCATTTTCCTATCATTTGGCTGTGGTCAAAGCCACCCAACCCAAGTGCCACAGTAGAAGTTTGACCAGACCAATTGGCCCTCTTTCACTGCTCTCTCAGAACTTATTGTCATCTGTCTGCCATCATTAGACGACTGCACGGTAGCAGTAACTGACTGTATTGTCCAGGCAGCTGCTCACTCTTTTCCTAAGACCTCGACACGTTTTCCACAGTATCTACATCCATGGTAGAGTCCTGCCTGCCAGGAGGTACGGAAGGCTCAAAACGGGCCTGGGATACCTTCCAATGGTATCCATCTCTTTCTAACAGCATAGTTGATCAGTGGGCCCATGCCCACACTCAGAAGGTTCGGCATCAAAGCCAAAAGGAATCCCTTCTATCACCAGTTCCAAAATTATATGGGACAAGATTCAGAATGTCACTGGGAGGTATGCTTCTTATCCCATTTCCATCTTGCTCTCTAATGGCCAGGAAGTTGCTGATGTCCAGAGCATCATCGATACTTTCAGTGACAGCTTTTCTCATCCATCTAACACTTCTGTTTCTTCCTCTACCTTTTTGGTCATCAAGTCTGGCCAGAGCAATCAGCTCTTTCCTTTAGGGTCGATTATCTCTATTTCCCCTTTACACTGGTGTAACTCAAACTTGCTCTTCATCGATCTGGCAGTACATTGGTTGGACTTTATAAAGTTCACTGTGAGATGCTGCACCATCTCTCTCTCTCCTGCTGCTTTTGCCACTCTTCTGGTTGTTTTTAACTGGATCTGGCAGAAGAATGTTTTTCCTGATGCTTGGTGCCAGGCTATTGTTCTCCCTTGTTCTAAACCTGGGAAGGATCCCAAGATTCCTTCTAATTATCATTCAGTTGCTTTGACTAGCTGTCTCTGTAAGGTCTTAGAGAGGATAGTTAATGCTACTTTTGTTTGGTTCCTTGAATCAAACAACCTCCTCTCACCCACCCAATATGGGTTTCCGTCAACAGCACTCCACCATGAACCTCCTGATTCGACTTGAAACATTGATCAGGGAAGCCTTCCTCAAGAGGGAACATCTTGTTTCCATGTTCTTTGACCTTGAGAAGGCTTATGACACTACGTGGAGGTACGGCATTTTGCGGGATCTTCACTCGTATGGGTTGCGTGACCATTTATTCATTTTTATTCAGGACTTTTTACTGGACAGGCGATTCCAAGTCCGTGTGGGTTCGATTCTTTCCCGTTCTTTTCCACAGGAACTTGGAGTCCCTCAGAGCTGTGTCTTGAGTTTCAGCACTTTTTAGTATCAAAATTAATGCTAGCACTACACAACTTCCTCGTATTGTTGCAAACAGGCTCTATGTCGATGACTTCCACATCTTGTGTCGGTCATTGAACATGAGGTTTATTGAGCAGTAGCTTCTGACTGCCCTCAGTCACTTGTTGATGTGGACTACAGAGGATTTTACATTTTCTTTTTCCAAAACCGGTTGCATGCATATTTGCCACCAACAGGGTCTACATCCTGATCCCAAGCTCCATCTTGGTGATGTTATTCTTTCTGTGGTCCCTGAGGCAAAGTTCTTGGGGCTTATCTTTAACCATAAGCTTACATTCATTCCACACATCAAGCAGCTACGTGTCAAATGTGTAAGGGCACTGAATATCCTCCATGTCCTATCTTCCACCTCTTAGGGAGCAGATCAGTGTTCTATGCTCAAGATCTACCGTGCCCTGATTCGATCAACTGGTCTATGGTTCTGCCAGGACCTCACCCTTGAAGATGCTGGACTCCATTCACCATCTGGGGTTTTGGCTCTGCATGGTGGCTTTATGCACTTTTCCAGTCCAGAGTTTGTACACTGAGTCCCACGAACCTCCTCTTCACCTCCATTGTTTGCAACTTTCTCTAAAGTATCTACCAAGCTTTGATCTGTACCACAGCATCCCACCTGGGATTGTCTTTCTTCTTCAGTTGGACGTGCTCTTTCAGAACAAACTGTCTGCAATTCCTCCCTTTGGCTTTCTTATCTAAGCACAACTGGCTGAATTGGGTCTGTCACTGGATGACGTAGCTGTCCTCAATGATTAGCCCATTCCACCATGGCTTATCACCATCTCAACTGTTACCTTTCCTTG
>NW_013666599.1:211355-225497 GCF_000517525.1 Limulus polyphemus | reverse complement strand
AATGATCAGCCCATTCCACCATGGCTTATTACCATCTCCAACTGTTACCTTTCCTTGAGTCATCTGAGGAAGGTGGCTACTCCCAATTGAAAGTACCATCTTCTCTTTGCTGAACATCTTTTGATCCGTTCTTCTCTTCCCATTTACAGGAATGGTTCGAAATCAGGTGACTCTGCCATGGTTTGCTGTGGCTCAGTAGTTGCTTGCAGGATCTACTCTACAGTTTCTGTGTTTACTGCCGAGTTTTATGCTATTTCTCTTGCCCTGGATCATGTAGAAGGTATGGAGTACAGTGATTGTACTATTTCCACTGATTCTCTTAGCTCTCTACTGGCCCTTGAATCACTTAATGTTAGTTCTTACCCTTTTCTTGTCGATATTCAATAATGACTGACTCATTTTTCTCTATCTTCTGTTTCCATCCAGTTTTTCAGGATACTTTGCCACATTGGTATTCATAGGAACAAGCTCACTGACACCGTAGCTAAGTCCGTCTGCTCTGGTGCCGTCACGGCCGTTTCTGTCCCATATATGGACCAGGGTCCTGTATTCAAGGCACGGCTTCTCGCCAGCTGGCAGTTGACTTGGAGTGAACAACGTTATAACAAGCTTTTCCAGATCAAACCTTCTGTTGCTCTGTGGCCGTCTTGTTTCTATAAGGATCGGAAGGAGGAACTTGTCCTGGCAAAGCTACGCATTGGTCACAGTTTTTTAACTCGTCATTTTCTTTTATCTGGTATTGACCCACCAATGTGTAGCCTTTGTGACACTTAAGTCACAATAGCACACATTTTACTGGCCTGCCCTCTTGGCGGCACCATTTTAGACATCTCTATTCAATGAGTTTACCCCTGATATTGGACGGTGTTATTGGCAATGGTGAAACTGTCCAACTTGATTGTATTTTAAATTTTTTAAGAACAATTGGCCTTTTTAATTCTACTTAAATCTTTTACCTGAATTTTGGACATATTTTAGTTTTAACTCATGTTTAGTTTTACATTTTACAATAATTTTACTTTCACTGTTTTTACCAGTTGTTTGGCACAAATAGCCTAGTTGTTTTGCTCCATAAAACGCCAACCAACCAACTCAACATTTTATATAAAAAAATCCATATCAATTCTTTTCATATTGGGATACCTCAGGAAGCTTATGAAGTTTTGGCTGTATTTATAGTTTATCCAAAAAAAAAAGTATAATAAAAGGTTTCTTAAAAAAATTGTGAAATTATATCAGATCAACATGACACCACTGCTTTGTTCTGGTTATTTGGGAATGTTCCTCAACTCCTGCTTGTGGTATTGCTTAATTAAGTGTTTTTTGTTGTATATCATAGAAATGTTAAAGAGGAATGTAACAAAATCTATTTAAATGTATACAAATACAGTAGACCCCTCCCAAAGATTAACAACACTAATTACATAATTGAGTTTTGAATTTTTCTCATTTTATATGATATTATTTTATGTAATATAATTGAATTGTTTCCATTGTTCTGTCAGTAAAGATATACTTTATGGAGTTCGTGGACTTTTGTTGTAATTTCAATATTATTCACTAATACATTTAAGTTTTGTTTTACAGCTGTGTGTCCAGAAACTTAGGATACTTATTGAAGACTCAGATCAAAATTGTGAGTAAAAGTCTTCCTTTATTCTAAATTTATATTAAGTTGTGTGTGAGGTACTAAATTACATTGTTTTCCCAATGTGCGCAAGTACAAAAGAACATAAATATCTTCTTGTGGGCTGTCTTTCGTAAAATTGTTTGTACTGTATACTTTGTATTCATTTTTTTTTTTGCATATTCTTAAATGATACTTTAATACAAAAAACTTTCAAAGTAATCCAAAATTAAATATCTCGACTCATGTCCAGTTTTTTATGGTTTATAAATAGTAATACAATTTAGAAGAAAATTATTGTGTGTTTACTTATGGCTTGTTGATTTGAAGTTAGTTACAAACTGCTTATTTATAAACAAAGCCTCAAAAATTTTGGGAAAATTTTTCACAAAATGCTTCAAAGTTTTAATCTCCTAGGTAAGTGCCAATGTAGACTGTTAGAAGAACATGCTTCGAAGTTTAACAAAAGTTAAAAGTAGCAGTAATTACTTATCTTTTTTTTTTATCGTGAGATTTTAGTGAAAGAAAAATACAAAGAACTAATTTATTATTTACTTTAAATCTTAAAGAAACTTGCAGAAAATATGATTTAGATGTTTAATAATGATGCTTGATGTTTTACTTCTAAATAAATTGTACAGTTTGTTAGAAAACTTAATAAGATTAATATTTTGACATCAGTTCTCTGCGTAGTTCAGATAGTTGTTTATTTTCCAAAAGTTTGTTGATTTTAAATTCAGATACTAAACAAATTTTTTATCATAATAGTGCTAGTTATATTTCAATAATAATAATACAAAAAGTAAAAATGAAATGTAACTTTATTAACTGTTGAATTATTGCATGTTATCTTAAGTAAAATACACAAATGTTTTTTCACATTTTGTTTGAGGCCCGGCATGGCCAGGTGGTTAGGGCGTTTGACTCGCAATCTGAGGGTCGCGGGTTCGAATCCACGTTCAACCAAACATGCTCACCCTTGCATCTGGGCAGGCATTTTTGTTGGTTAAAGAGTAGTCCAAGACTTGGTGTTGGATTGTGATGCCTAGCTACCTTCGCTCTAGTCTTTCACTGCTAAATTAAGGATGGCTTGAGCTGATAGCCCTTGTGCAGCTTTGTGTGAAATTCAAAACAAATCAAACCACATGGTGTTTGAGGGTTTATTTGGTACAAGTGTTCAACTCCAGTGCTGGAATCATCATCAGTCACAATTAGAATGTGTTAATATTTGGTCTAATGGCTTAACATTCAACTTGTGGTTCATTATATATACAGTGAAAGTTTGACAACTAATGAAGTACCAAAATTTTCTTTAATGGAATCAGTCACAATATCATTAGAAGCAGCATGAATTCTATAACATATCAAGCAGTGACAAAATAAATTGATTGACTGCATACTATTTGGAACAAATTAAACTGTATTATAAAGTTTGTTAGTACTAAAATTCAAACCTACATAACTTGCATATTGCTAGTGAACCTTAAAATTCAGCATGACCAACTTTTGTGTACTTGTATCAGTGACATTAGTTTTAGTAGTGGCCATGTGAGTGGGCCTGGGGCATGCAGAGACTAGAGGGATAATTCCTGCATTGCTTTAGTGGCTCTGTTCAGGAACTCTTACATTTTTGTGGCTAATAATATAAAATTATATATATATTCCTACATGTGAATATTGTTTGTTAATTGATTATTTCAGGAAAGCATAAAATTAGCTTAACAGCTTCATATTATATTTATCAATAAAATGAATTTGAATTGATGCTGTTCTTAAAATTCAGCCAGTTTTATATTTATAGGGGAACTGTCGTGTAGCAAACATGTTTAATTATATAGTCAGTGAAAGCGGTATTATCTTCTCTAGCTTGGTTTATCCAAGGTTGTTGTTTTTCTCTCTATCAACATTCAGAGCGTGTATATGTAATAAATCTTTCTATTGTATCTTTATAGTAAAGTATTTAGGTCTCTTGGCTATGTCTAAGATATTGAAGACTCACCCTAAAAGTGTCCAAGCCCACAAAGATCTAGTTCTACAGTGTTTGGATGATAAAGACGAGTCAATCAGACTTCGTGCTTTAGACTTGCTTTATGGAATGGTGAGTTTCAAAGACTAATATCTAATAATCTAACACTGTTAATTGAGCTTGATCAGCTTATTCTAAACTGAAGCATATTAATTTCAGTTCATCTTCTTTTTAATATTTTTATATTTTCAGATAATATCTTTGAAAAATAGAGATTATAGGTAATATGTTACCATATTTTGTGCTGTTAAGTTACAGCAGGTTACTTTGATGTAATGTTTACATTACTTACATAAGAATAGTATATTAGTAAGGAGAGAATGCAACTGTCTGTCATAACAAGAAAGGTGAGTAATACAGTACCACATTTTATGCTATTGAATTACAACAGGTTACATTGTTGGAATATTTACATTATGTAAATAGCAATAATAATACTAGAATGCTACTAGAGAGAATCTTTAGTACATAGTTGAGCATTTAAAACATACATAAATTACTTTGTTACAAACCTTTTTATTAGTTTATATATATATATGTGTGTGTGTGTATACATTGTTTTGGTTTTAAAGGTTTATCTCCAGAGTGAATATTTGAAAGTTTTTTTTTATGCTATATCAGATACTTTATATTTGAAATTTCTTTCCTTGAGAGTGGTTATTTTTGGCTAATGATGTGTTGCTTTTATTTATTTATTTATTCTTTTGCAGGTGTCTAAAAAAAATCTAATGGAAATTGTAAAGAAACTGATGTTGCACATGGATAAAGCTGAAGGCACAAATTATCGTGATGAACTTCTCTCAAAGATCATTGATATTTGCTCTCAGAACAATTATCAGTACATCACCAACTTTGAGTGGTAGGGTTTATCAACAGACATTGAAATTAGAATTTACTGCCTCTACCCTTTAATTTTGTATTGCAATATTCAGGAACAGATTCTACAGAATCAAAGTTATCATCTGCTTGTACCTTACATTTTGATAAGCAAGAAATGGGAATAATGAATGTTAAATAATTTAAAAAATAATATATATATATATTGTTAAAATAACCCTAAATTAGTAAGCTAGTGATGGTAAGGTCTGTGCAAAATAAATTGGTCATGTTTATCTTACCTTGTTTAAGAAAATATATATTTTATGGAAGTATTTTAATAAAACTTGTTGTTTTGCACCTGAGATGGTGTCTCTTCAATGATTTCAGAGCTTTTATCATAAATTTATAATCAGAGTTAATCAACAAATGTAAATGAGCTGTTCAGGAGTTTTGAAATTATAAGACAGATAGTGTATTCTTTGACAAACATTTTGTGGCTGTTGATGAAATTATGTAAACAAAGTCTTCAAAGTTTGTAGTGAATGGAATATTGTGTTGCTTATTTTCTTATATTTCTACTGTTGGGTTTATCTAAAGAAGATTAATCAACTTATTTTTAAAGTGTAAACAGTTCTAATTAATGAAAAAAATTCCATCTTAAGGTTCTTCCTACCCTGTTGGTTATTTTATTTTTTCATTTTTAAACCTTATTCCTTGGCATTGCAGTGTACCATGAATTTGTACTACTGTATTAAGTTTATGGTAAATTAAAATGTAAATTATAATTATTTTGAATATTCTTTAATCCTCAAGGTATGTAAGCATTTTGGTGGAAATTACAAGGATAGAAGGAACAAAACATGGAGCTCTAATTGCCTCACAGATGCTAGACGTGGCTATCAGAGTCCCAGCTATCCGATCCTTTGCAGTCTCTCAAATGGTATAATTTTTTTCATTCTTAAGACAGTAAGAAATATAATGTTTTATCTATGGATATATGGTTTATTATTGGCAAATAATAATTGTTAAAAGAATATTCTAATTCTTTCTTCATTTTGAGTGTTTTCTTGTAACCCTCTGTGTAATGTATTCTTGCACATTCTCTAAAGACAGGAAGTGGAATTATATATTTCATTAAGTTTACTTGAAAAGTCATTCATTGATGATGGAGATGCCATAAACTATTGTAATATTTAATCATCATTTTAATAGCGACTACTAAAGATTTTCTTTGTTAACCACAGGCAGTCCTGTTGGATAATGCACATATGCTAGTGGGGAACACGCAGAGAAATAGTATCTACGAAGTTCTTTATGCAGCGGCTTGGATTTGTGGAGAGTTTGCAGAGTGAGTGTGTTTTTAACTGTGGTGTATACACTGGTTTATCATTGTATTCTCGGTTGTGTTTCATTAACTCGCGTATATATTTGTCCAATATGATTTATATATATACTTCACTTGATTGGTTTAGCTAATGTATCCACGATGTATGGCAAAAACCAATCTAAGAGTTAATTGTTAATTAATTATTATGAAGCACTGAACCAAAATGTACCTATGTTAATAAAAAAAAAAACTGTGGATACAAGATGGATTAAGTAACAGATATTATGCTCATTACTGTAATTAGCATTCTTTACACTAGTTATTTGATGGATTTCTATAAAATTTGACAGAAAGGTTAACTGCTAAGTAGACATCAGTTGTTTGTTTGTTTTGTGTGTGTTTTTTTTATGTGAATGTAAAATGTAAACTTCAAATCTCCAATGGACTTCATTTTGATGCACTTGCTTACAAGTGCATATAATATAAAATAATATTATAACATTGGTTTTTATCTTTAAAGCAAATATTTAACAGTCAGACCACAGGTAACTATTTTATGAAGGGCTGAATTTGTGTAATGTTTTTAGTACATGACTAGATCCTCATTTATTCAGGGTCTTATAATATACTTGTAATTCATATAGTTTGTACCTAGTTTATAGATGTTTTAAGGTTTTGTATTTTAGATGTGAAGTTTTAGTATAAAATTTGGTATAAATTAAAGATGATTACTTTATCTTGTTTATATTATCTCCATTTGTAGGTATATATAATACTTTTAATGCTATCTGATTCTTCTAATATGTGTGTTACCTCAGTGTGTTCAAACTATATATACGTGTTTCAGGATGCTTAGTGATCCAAGAGGGACTCTTGAAGCTATGCTGAAGCCAAAGGTGACAGTTTTACCTCCACATATCCAAGGTGTCTATGTACAAAACATAGTAAAATTGTACTCTAGGGTTGTTGCACAGCTTGAAGCTGAGGATAATAAGGAAGAAGCTGAAGCCCTGGGTGAACTTCTGGTAGAAAAGCTGCCAATGTTTGTGCAGAATGCCAACTTGGAAGTGCAGGATCGGGTAACATGATTTTAACAAAGCTGTAGGAGTAGAGTATTATTGTCGATATTCTTTTTTAAGATAACAGCTCCTAATCTACTGTTTAGTACTTTCATACTTTTTATATCCTCCTGTGAAAAACTTCATTTTCTTAATTTGTTCCTTATTGTAGAAGTCCATCTAGTCTTTGTTAATAATGATAATTTTTTGTCTTATCAATTACAATTTATAACTAAAGATATGTTTATAATTATTAATTTTGGTTTAACCCTGAGTTCCTTTGAACAATTTTTTTAAGACAATATGAAATTTCACTTTTTTTTTTCAGTTCTCCAATAGATTAGCCAGTATTAATTAAATGTTAGCCTTAGGACATGGTCTTAAATTCCTGTTCTGTTTTTATTCACCCAACATTTAATATATTTTTCAATGCAATTTTTATCTTAATATTAATGTATTACCAGATAATACTGAAATAAATTAGATTAACTTCTGTTTTCTTAAAGTTTGGTCCTAAAAGAGTTATTAAAGATTTGAGAAAAAAAGAAAATGACCATTTTGGAACTTTTAATAGCTCAGTTATTGTTAAATGCATTACAAAACAAGAATATAGGAGCAATTGCATCCTTTTCACACACCTAATGCTGGCCTTGACAGCATAAGATAGCAAAATCTCACAGTTGGTCAAATTTTATCACGGGTTAATATTTTACTGTACAGTATTATATAAATCTAAAATGCAACTATTAATACTTTAGGTGCAAAAGAAGAAATCAATTCTCACACTATATCTTTTACCGCTAAGCTTGATTATCTTTTATTGTTTTTCTGCTAATTTTCAGTACGGTTGCCTGAATGCTTTGTTTTTACAATAGCTTATGTGTGTATGTAGTTAAGAAATGTGACAAATAATGAAATTAAAATATCTTTTTTTTTTTGTATATATTAATTAAATGCTAGCCTTTGGTCAAGTTAGTTATAGGTATTTAATACAATTCAGCTTCTGGATACATTTGCATTGTTTCTCTTCTAGTTTTTGTACCATTCTCTTAATGCATACTTTGATTATATTATTATTAACATATTTAGGCTTGTGGTGCTCTTCAACTTATCAAGCAACTTATTAAGCTTCAAAGTAAAGGAGAAGTGATAGGAGAGGAGTTGCAAGCCCTTTTTTCAGGAGAATTAAATCCTGTAGCTCCTAAAGCCCAAAAGAAAGTGCCTGTTCCTGAAGGGTTAGTGTTTTTACTAATTATGTGGTATTAATTGGATGCATATGTAGGAGGTTTATCCTCTGTTTAAAATTAACCTTTTTATTTGATCTTTATATACTTCTCCAGTGTATGTAATAGTGAAATATTGGAATTTTTTGTGGATTCTCTATTTTCTCAGATTTATTGTATTATTTTTAGTTCTGCGTACGAAATTAAAAAGCAGCTGAAAATATAGTTACCTACCAGCCATATATATGACCAAATATTCAAAATACTTTCAGTACTGACTTATCCTATTATTTTTTTACTACATATTGTATTATTTGGTCCTAGATGTAAGTTTCACAAAACATATTTCTTTTTAGCCTTGATTTAGACCAATGGATCAATGAACCTCCCTCAGAATCATCCTCAGAAGAAGAAGTAAGGGGAGACATCTTTGTGAAAAGTGATCACAGGTAAAAGCAAACATTTGTTATGTTCTGATATAGCCATATATATAATAGTATAAAAAGAGTACTTGGACTTATCCCTCTCTCCACTTGCATCTTTTTTCTGCATGTCATGAGGTTTTTAGTGAGTTACATTCAATATTCAATTAAACTACTTTTTTTTCATGATATACCAATAAATATAGCATAAAAACATAGCTAATAGTTAGTAAGTTTTAAGTTCTTAGTTTTATATGGCAATATTATAAAAAATCATGAATTTCCCTCAGTATGAGAATTGTGACATTTTCTGATTTATCTATCATCTCTAAGAAGTACGAAATTTAACGTAAATTCCTCATTATAATGTTGTCATCATTCAGACAGAGCATAATGTTTATAGTCTTCAATCTTATTTGGTTACAGAGCTATCAAATAGAAAATCAGACCCCTTTTGCAACACCCACCTCCAATATCATCTTTCAGAAATTGTCAATATTTCTCTCTGATGTTCAATACTATATTATTTATAACCAACAGAAAGCCAAGGTTTTACTCTTATCAAATGACTTATTATATTAAATTGTTTTCTGTACAGCAAATTGTCAGTTTTGCTTTCAGTTCAAGCTTTATTCTCATGGGGAAACACATCGACTAGCTTAGATGAATATTTAATGGCTCTTTTCACATAATTAGAAAGCCAGAAAAATTGTGATAGTTATGGGAAATTGTCTGCTTTTTGCTTGTCATTATTCTGTATTCTTTGGTGCATTATTTAATTAATTATTAACTGTTTATTGGAGTTTTACCATTAATATAAAAAATTAGAGTTCAGTGTCATTGACAGCAAAAACAAAAATACCACTGTTAAGTACTTTAATTCTTGTTTTTCTTGCATAATCTTTATTATTATAAAAGTAACATGTAAAAATAGATAACTTTTTAGGTTAAGTAAGATCAGTTTAGGTAAAATTGATAATAATATAATAAAAACTTTCATGAGGTACACTCGCGAGCAGCTCCTGCATAATGCAATTTGATAGTGTAATATCAGCTGCATGTCCACCAAGTGATTTGCAACTTATAATGGTGTGAATAGTAGTTACATGGTTCAAAGGACAATAAAACAATAAAATTTAAATATAAATAGATGTATACTTTTACAAGTTTAATACTATTTAGGATAAACAAATGTAGTTTCATGTCACTATTTGAAGTCATTCTAGAAAGTAAAAAGGGTAATTTGGATTTATTTAATTTTTTTTTTTTTTTTGGTGATTATAAAGCTGGTCAAATTGACCAACTTTGTATAGAGTTGTGGTAGAGAAAATAACAGATAAAATATAACATTTCACTGAAAAAAAACAAATGAAATTTATTTAGGAGGTTTTTAGAGATTATGCAAATAAAATTTGAGATTTTTGAGATGAAAAAAAGTATTTTTAATTTTAACATGGAAATCACTTTTCACTTGGAATAATAAAAAACAAAACTGTACATATTCTCGGACAAATCTTTAGCAAAAATACTTCATTAAAAAAAAATTGTGTGTGTGTATGTGTACAAAAGACTTTATACAAACATTTTGTGAAGTTACACCTAGTGTATTAAAATTAACAGTATGGAAACTGTAACAAATACAAAATAGTTATGAGGTTGGTTGAATTGACTGACCTTGTAGCAAGAGAGTTAAATTTTAAAATATTTTATTTCTTATTTTAGCTTTCTTCTGTGAATTTAGGAGTATTGGGAATTTTACCCACTTCCATTATTTTATTATATATGCAATAGAATTGGAAACTATTAGTATTATTAGAGTAAACAATAGGGCATTTCATGATGTTTTTTATTTCATGTCTAGGATGATTCAGCAGAATGATGTACATAAAATGCCTGAACTGACAGAGGAAGAACTAGAAAAGGTATTTTGAATAATTTTTGTATATTTGAAGTATTTAATAATCATTGTAAAATACACACATTAATTCTTATTACTTTTAAAACAATTGACTATATTTCATGGTGAGAAATATTATATAGTTAAAGATCTTTAACCTTATCATAACACATGAAGAAGCTTTTCATTCAATACCATGGCTTAGCCAGCCTATTGGTTTCCAATAATTCACCAGCTTTCAACATTTAAATGGTAACTTTTAAAGTATTATATTGCATATATAAATAGCATTTCATAGAGCCTTTTGTGTCATTGTCCAGCCCAACTGATGAGTTCTTGTTTCCAGTGAAAAGCTTCCTGGGCACTGACTTGTGAGAGACAAAAGATAGTTCTGGAACTATTTTTACACTCCTCTGCTTTTGAGCCGCAATGAATAAATTATAAGAAATATAAAAAAAAAAAGTGCAGAAAACTTGAATTTTTTAACAATTTTTCAAATGCTGGCTTTCAGTGTTTAAACCATAACTTTTAAATTTGTAGTTAAAAGGACATAGCACTTCTTATAAGTTAACTTGGTCTCTTTAAGAGTGTAAATTTAATATGGGCTCTGTTTTTAGCTGTTTTAAGAACTTGACCTTCAAAATTTGCTTTTCATATTAAAAATTGGTACTTGTATATGATCCTGCCTAGTTTACCTTTATATCAGAGGTTATTTTATAACATTTTGACACACGCACCAGTAAATATGTGATTTTATAAGTAATTATTAGTTATTAAAATAATGATGTAAAACTATGAATTCACATCAGATCTTTTGTTGCATTTATATATGATAACTGGAGTTTTGATATTTTTGTATTTTGTGCAGGTTAATGATCAGTATGAAATGCATAAAAGATCTGAGTCAGAAATAATAGTGAAGTAATAACTGTTTATAATTAAATTCAAATGATGCTGATCTTGTATTTTAATATTCAACGTTTTCAGAGGAGAAAAGCCCGTAAACAAGAACAAGCTAATAATCCACATTATCTGAAAGCCACTACTCCTTCAGGAAAGGTAAAACACCTTTTGACTTGAATACTTTTCACTTTCTTGTATATGATATGTGCACAATTACAGCACATTTAATTTTATACACTATTGAACAGCTGTAAACAAAAATTATCTTAATTTTAGTTGGAGTTTGCCATAACTTTTGAGTAATGGCTGTTGTTTCAAAACTGGCTTTTAAAATCCATTTGCAAAAGATACAGGCATTTAAGGCTTTTAGTTATGAGGCTGCCAACAATGATAGTTAAGATAAATGTTTCAAAACTTCATTTTTAATGCTCAGTATATACATTATAATTGTATTATGATGGACTTGTTTTACATTTTCAATAACAAATTTAACTCTTTGCATTATATTTGAAATGGAAGCTGTGAATCATGTGTTTAAAAGCTGAAACATATGAAAACCACATTACTTTTTGCTTCCTAGAATAACCATCAGAGGTCTCTGAATGATCAGAGCTATCTCTTTTCATCTCGTTCCCCTCTGAACATATTCTATATACTTTTATGCAATGCTTTTATGCAAAGAACTGTCACAGTTTTAATTTTTAGTAGTTTGTAAAGGAATTACGACTAATATATAAAAATATGAAAAAATATACTCTTATAATTTTTGTCGTATTTCATTAGTATTTTAAGTTATTTGTATTAGATTATTCTGTCATAAATCTGAAAAACAAGTTTATAGGTTTTTTTTTTATATATATATATAGTTAGTTAGTTAGTTACTATAACTTGATATGTTTTTTCTTTTTTTTTTGTATTATTTTAAAAATATAATAACTGAGATTATTTAGGTTGCATAATTTGAATTTACAATTATTGGATTGATTTAATATTATTGTGAGTTAAATTATTGAACTAATATTTTTAATGAATATTAGAGCTTTTTTTTATTTGGTTGATTTTGATTTCCATTCTTTATGTAATTTTTTCTTGGAAGCTTATCTGAAATGTTAAATACTTTTTTTAATAAATTTCTTTTCAGGTCTCATATCTTCGGACAAGTACCTCCAAGTAACAGGCAATACATCAAAGTCTCGAAAAACAAAGAAAACACGAAAGAGGAGCAAAAAAGGCAAATCTGTGGAGTCGGAAAGTGATGAAGACAGTATTCGGTCAGTCCATGTTGTGACCATAACTGAAGGAGAAATGCCTGAGGGAGCAAAAAGTTCTGATGACGATGAAGATGAAAGAAACTCGAATGATCCCCACAAAGCATTGAATATTGATTTAGAGGAACTGTAAGTACAATTAAAATTTGGGATTTTCACAAAATGATATATAAAATTTTACTCTCATTACAACAACAAAACTGAAACTATTGACTGTGTTAGATATTATTATTAAATTATATCTTGGGCCTGGAAAGAGCAATCAGCAAATGTTCATATGCTAATTATTGAGACTTCAGTTAAACAACATAATCCATGGAACGAATAATAACGAAATAAATATTGAATTTTATAATTTTACCTTGCTCACCTGGAAAAAAAAATCCTTAATTAAAATGTGACCAGAATTTGAAAAACAATGTCAAACTACTGTATTTTATTGTTTTAATTTAGCTATTCAAAATTAAGTTTATCTTTTCACAAAACTAACCAATTTTGTACATTCTTACTCACCAATTTAACCACAGCTAATAAATATATGATAAAGGCAGATGAAATGCCAATAAACATTTGAAACACTCCTTCCATTGTTTTTTGTAGCTAACACAATTTTCATTTCCGTGCTGTAAAAGCATAGTTATATGGTTTTTTACAATTACTCTGCCATATTTCAGCCAGTTTACATGGGATTTGGTGAAAATATATTTTTTTACAGGTCCCAAACAGAGATGTAAACAATTTTGGAATTTTTGTCTTTTGCTAAATTTTTCAGTGAGGAAAGCACAATTTGGGGTTTTCATGAACTATTCATGTGTATGTCAACCATGGAATTTGGTACCCAGATACCTTCTTGCAGATCCCAAGCAGTGATATAGACAATTTTCAAATTTTCTGTGTTTTTCACGATTTTCCTGGTGTCAAAATTAACCATGTTGGGATTGCGTGGCAAGGACATGCTGCCTCTTTAATTACATTCTAAAGTCATCAGCTATAAAAGGTCTGAAAGCAAGGATTATTTTATTTGCCACAGAGTATGAATTGGGAATTTCTAAACTTTCTTTAAAACATTCAGCTGTACCATAGTTTTATGTTTCTTATATACCATATGGATGTAATAATTTATGGTTAGTGGTTTCCTTGCTAATATTTTATTGAAGTAGTTACTTTGGCAGACTGCTCTTCACTTTACAAAAACTCTCATTGATAATTTGAAACATGAAGTTTTATGGTGGACAATGCAGTGGCATGAGTTTAGAAATTAGTGGGGGGGTCTTAAACAGCTGAACATTGTTTCTAAAAGGATTAGGGAGGTAACATTAATGAGATAAATACTATATTTTGTATTAGTTTTAATGGTAAGCAAGATATTTTATTGCAAAATATCTTTGAATGAAGTGGACTATTGAATAAAGAGAAATCAGTCATTGTTATCTTTTGTCAAATAATCAAGGAATTTTACATTAGTCTTTAAATACATGCATTCATTATTTGTTATTCACCAGATTTTGTCATTTTTTGGCCCACATTAAAATGTGTACATTTTTGGGGACACTCGATATATTTATGAATTTT
>NW_013666599.1:193377-210590 GCF_000517525.1 Limulus polyphemus | reverse complement strand
CAGCCGTGAGGGCGTTATAATGTGACAGTCAATCCCACTATTCGTTGGTAAAAGAGTAGCACAAGAGTTGGTGGTGGGTGGTGATATCTAGCTGCCTTCCCTCTAGTCCTACACTGCTAAATTAGGGATGGCTATGCAGATAGCCCTCGTGTAGCTTTGCCTGAAATTCAAAACAAACAAACAAGTTGAGGAAGATCAAAATTATAATTAGCAGTTTAGATTTTCATTATTACTTTGTCCATGACAAATATTAATGAACTTTATATCAAAACAAAATTCTAAATCTGAACATTGCATATAGTTTTATTTTGTAGGTTATTTGATGGGGGAAATCAAAATTTCTTAAAACTTAAGAACATTTATGTAGGAAACAGGTTTTTCTGACTGGTTATCTCCTCTCTTGTCATGTTTCTAAATTATGGGTGGCTGTACTTGAACCTTGGCATCACTGACCTATTTGTTTAGCCAATGTGATGCATTAGGTGCTGTTAGGTAATTACAATACAGACTTTGATTTTAAGGAATAAAAAAATTAATTTTCTTGTCTTTATAAGATTTTAGCTATTTTAGTTTCAAATAGAACTTGTGTTTTAATCATTAAAGAGGTTTTAATAAAGAAATGTGTATGAAATAGTAAATTTATATAAAATTTATATCAGTTTTATAAAAAAAATTATTTTTTTCTATTCAGACCATTAAATAATGAAGATAATGTCCAAAGCCATCCAGTTTCTCCATTAAGTACTAATGCACCTGGAAAAGTAAACTTGAAAGATGAAAAGAAGAAGAAACGTCGAGGGGAAAAAGAGCATAAAGAAAAGACAAGAGAGAAGAAGGTAATATAAACATTTCAAATGATGGAGGTTAAAGGATTAATATCTAGTTTTTTTCACCTTGTATTGAGGCCATTATTGCTACTTGTTACATTAATGGGCATGGATTAACCACTTGGTGTTGTCATATACATTTTTCTTATGTTCCAAAGTGTAAGTGTGGGTTGGTCCCCTAGTAGAGCTCTGCATTTTGGAGCTGGAGAGCTGGGTTTGAATCAGAACAATATCACAAAGCATACTCTCAGCTTTATGTTCTTTAAGCATTATAAGAGTGACAGTCAATCCCTTAGTGTGGATGGTGAGGTTCCATTAACTGACTGCCTACTGTCTGGTCATTAGTACAAAATTATTGATGGTGGCAGACAGCCCTACTAGCTTTGTTATATACAAAATACAATACAAATTCCAAGTGTGTAAATAAGCATCTATGGGTTTGAACCCATTGGATTTATTGGTCAGGTGTAATAAAGTTAATCACTGGGTCACAGCTATGTACTATGCATGAAGTTCAAAAGTTATAGCAATGATCCAGGGATCATTATATTGGTTTTTAGGATATTCCTGTACTTTCTGATGATACTTTGTTCACTGTTCTACAATATTCTGATATCTTGCATGTTTCATTTTCTTTAGGACACAAATTATCATTACCGGTTATAGTACCTTAGCTCTAAAACATAACTTAACATTCAAATCTTTGTTGTTTTTAAGAATATATTTATAAATGTATCAGTGGCTCCATGCTATAGTTGTTGATATTTTTGTTTTGAAGTAGTTTTTTTTTTGCACAGTATAGTAGCCTCATTAATAACATTTATGAAATGCATACGTAAATAATTCAAATAACTTTAAAACTTGTGTTGTCAAATAATATCATTTCATTTTCGTCAAGGATAAATCAAGGGAGAAGCACAAAAAAAAGAAGCAAAAAGAAGAAGACACTGACTTGGTTTCATCCCAATTAATTGAAGAGAAAAGCAAAGAAGAGCCTGTTACTAATGGGTTATCACCAGAATCTGCAGATAAAAATGAACAGACAGAGAAGCAGAAAAATGCTGAAAACACCAAAGGACAGGTATAAAAAATGTTATTATTATATGAAAGAGAAATTATATCCTGGTAAATATTATAAATGAAGAATTTTTATTAATTTGAAATTTTGCCATTTACAAAATAAAAAATGTTAGAAGCAAGATAAAACTACTTCTGTTGAATAATGATCCTCTTTCTGTAAAGAGGAGTTTCTATTTAGTAACTGAAATATACATATTTTTACTATTTTACAGCTGGATGATATAGAGTTCTGGCTCTCTCCAAATGACTCGTCGCAGAGACCAAACAGTGAATTAGGTGCTAAAGTTTCTAGCTCTCCTGTACCTCCTTCAGATTTAAATCTTGATTCAGTGAAAGTTAAACAGGAAAAGGAAGAAAAAATGAGCTCAAAACCAGAGGTATTAATCTTCATATTCATAAATCGGTTCTACTTTAGAAATTTGGGTAAATTACAATTTCTGTTTCTCCAGGAAGCAATTTAAATCAAAATAAGAACATTTTTAGCTTAATTTTACTTTATGTTATGCATATACTTTGCATAAATGAAGTTTTTTCTAAGTATTGTAAGCTGTATTTTCAATTTTTTAATTTAGGTGGATACATATTTAGAGGATACATAATGTTATGATCTTGCAAATTCTTGTATTAAGTAGAAAGTGAGTGCAATATAAGTATAAATAATGAATAAGTAGTTAATATATATATACAGGTACACCACCGATTTCCCGGCACCCTTGGTTCCAGAGCCTTGCCGGACCAACAGAGGTCACATAATAATAATAATAATAATTCAACAATACAGCCCTCACCCACTAATTATACCTTTCCCATGTGTCTACAGCACCATGGACTGATAGAAATGTAAACACCATGTTCAATTTGTTTCAACAGTTTTACCTTGTCTTGTATCGATATAGACTTGTGCTTATACTTGACACCACTACTGTCACTTGGACATTACTTACAAGCCATAGCTGTGGTTTAATGTAAGCAAAATAAGCTAAGAATTGTACAAAACCGAGGGATCACCACCAATTAACTATTTTGCGACGGAGGAACATGACGCCATCTTTAAATTCTCTGTGTTGACATAAATAAAAAAATTTAAATAAACAACTTTAAATATTTTTTCATAAAAATTTTTGTTTTCAAGTACGTTATATTTTGAATTTTCATACACCATTATCAACATTCTGTACTGTTAAAAAATTGAAGAAAAAATCAAAACTAAATATTTGTATCTTGTTAAACTACATATTCTTGGCAACATTCATGAAAAAATTCAAGTAATTTGATCCACTAGTTTAATATTTATAAGAAAATTTTCACGAGAGTGATGTACCTACTTAAAATGTAAGTAGCCCATCCAGAAAGAGTACACGCCACGCGCAATACCATCTGTGACTGCCCAATGAACTGGTCTGGCAGTCACGGGAATTTTGTCCAGATTAAAGGAGGTGCCGGAAAATCGGTGGTGTACAGTAATGAGTGAAGTATTTGGTGAATGATTTTGTTCACTATCAGAAAGGTTATTCAGTGTTAGAAATGAGTTATCACACATCTTTACTGCTAGTCAGTTACTTGGTGAGATAACATTGTTTATCAGTTGATTAGCTTTATGAGGAAATTTATAACTTAACCATACATCTTGCAGTGTATATTGAAATGTTTTCTGTGAACATTGGCCTTCAACTTGTGTCAAAGTGAATGTAGCCTGTAGCAAACGTCATTGAAGAAATAAGTTACTTTGTTATTGTTACATGGACTGGATTTGGCATTATTTGTACCAAATAATGCAAAAGAACTGGCTCAATGAAATAATGTTACAACACTGATGTGTCAGAAGTGGGATTATTTTGGGAAAATAAACTTCAACATTGACTTAATTTCAAGATAACAACCCAATCATGAAGCAAAATCAAAACTTGGTTAGAAATGATGAAACAGTTAAAGAAAGTCAAGAAGAACAAAAAATAAGTGACAGTAATTTAAGAGATCAAAGAAAAAGACATAATACTTAAAGAAAAATTAAGAATAAGAATAAATCTAATTGAAGACAAGATCAACAAAGAAAGAAATTACAACAACAAGAGTGAAAAGAGCAAAAGGATATTGACCACCTTTTTCTGCATCCACCCAAGGATTTCAATCTAAACCACCATATCCCATTAAATGTGGAATAGAAGAACCTATCTAGTCTACACCTGTTACCACTGGTACTTTGCTATTTGTGACTCAAGGACCTTCCCGGACTACTGCAGCCATGACGCTACCAAATTAAGGTCTAGAACTTAGCTAGCCATTTGAGAAATTAATGGACTATGATAAAAAGGTACCATGGGAGGCATATCAGTTTCAATTCAAAATCATTTACAGAGTGAATGGATGTAATAGTGAACAACTAGCTATTCATCTTGCTGCCCATTTAAAAAGAACAATTTTAATTTTGTTAAGAAACTTTCCAGCCAAGAGCCCATAATGGCAATTAAGCATTGGTAGCTACCTCATCCAACGGGTTTGGAGTAACACACTAGAAAGATGTATTTGGAACACAGAGGAAAGAAGAAACCTTAGCTAAACTTGTGGAAGATTTGGAAAGACTACCAAAATGGTCCAAACATAAAGATGTATTTGTTGGCATATGACCAATTTATAGATGCCATAAGTGAGGATATAAAAATCAGGAATAAGCAAAGTAGGTGTACATTTTTGATGGGAGCTCTGGATCTTACGATTGAACTTGAAACCATTAAAATAGCAGATAAAAAAACTGAAGACACCATATAGAAGTTACGGTATTGTCAGATCAAGTAGTATTGAAGCATCAATTCTCCATGACAGTAGTCTAGAAGAACTGAAAGTGTTAGTTAAACAACTAGTCACACTGAATGGAGGAAATAAGCCACAAGACAATAGATATTTAAGTTACGGTATTGTCAGATCAAGTAGTATTGAAACATCAATTCTCCATGACAGTAATCAAGAAGAACTGAAAGTGTTAGTTAAACAACTAGTCACACTGAATGAAGGAAATAAGCCACAAGACAATTTAAAGTGTAACATGAAAGGATATATTGCCAGGAACTGCCAACAAAAGCTTTTTTGGAATAACTCCTCCCAAAGATTGTCAGTAAAAGGGAACTTCCTATTATAAATGTGCGAAACTGAAACTGTGAGGAGTAAACATCTGTTAATATACCAAGGAGACAATACTCTGAGGATGAGTCTTTGATACCAACCAGACATTAAAACAAACAAACAAAAAAAAATGGGTATTGGCTATAATTATAGGGTGAAACTCTGCTGTGAATGCTCTATCTGCCCCAAATGAGCTAAGAAGTTCATTATTTGAGGAAAACTATCCATAAGGCATGAGATTATCGATAGAAAACCTTCCAATATGTTGATCAACACTGGTTCTACAGCTAGTTATTTGACCTTATTTGATAATTAAAGGTGGGAAGTTGCCTTCATAGATGAAGAAAGAAGAAGGATTGATGTGAACAGTAGGTGGACATAAAGTTCCAGCAAGAGGTAAGTAAGAAGTTACTGAAGGAAGATTCTCTAAACCTCGTGATGTGCGAGTAATTGATATTGAGGAATAGTGCATATGGGGAAATGACTTCATACAGAAAAGTGAATACAAAGTTTTGCTAGCTTCTAATAGTTTTGCAGTTTATGACTTGGAAATCCCTAGGTATGCATGGCAATTACTACACCAAACGTTGAAATTATAGTGATAAGTGACAACAGGAAGTATGATCATTGCACCACTACAAGATGAACTACTCATACCAGGACTTAGAGTAAATTTATATGTAGTCACTAGGTCGTAGTGGAACCAAAACACTCCAGCATATCATGAGGGATTGATATTTGGAAAAGCTCTCATGGACTTAAAGAATATAGGTGTCATATGTGAATTTACCTGGGTAAGACAAGTCATATAGTGATAAAATGAAAAATTGCTATGATGTTTATGCTGATAAGACTGGATTCCATCAGGTGACATGATATTGTTGTACAATCCCTACCACAAGAAAGAATGATTTCCAAACTTAAGCTGGTTTTGGGAAAAGCCACATGTTGTATTGAAAAGAATCAGAAAAGGACAGTGTTGTATGCTTTATTTTTAGTGTTTTAATTTAGATGTTTACTAGAGAGCACATGATGTCATGATCTGAAAAATTTGTGTAGTGAGAAAAGAGTAAGTACTTTATAAACATGAGCAGTTAATGATAGTGAGTTTTTTCAGTGAATATTCAGTTCAGTGTTAAAAATGAAAGTTATCACATCTATTCAGTTATTCTGCAATTTAGCATTGTTTATTGATTGATTAGACTTGTGAAGAAATTTTAGCCACACATCTCACACTTTGTATTGCAATGTTTGTGAACTTAGACCTACAACTTGTGTCAAAGTAATTTTAGCCTGTAGCAAACATTATTGAATAATGCCAAAGAACATGCTCAGTGATAAAATGCATTGTAACAAAATGTTTATTAGCATTTTTACAAAGATACAAAACCCTATAACTTAAGCACTTTCCAAAGTGCTTGGGTTATAAGGTTTTGTATTTCTGTGTTAAATTGGTTTTTAATCTATGTGTTTTCCTAATATCATGTATGAACATTTATAAAAAAAACAAAAAAAACAGGCTTGTTCCTGGTTTATTACTGAATAGATGTCGCTCTACAACACCAAGTCAGCTGTAGTAACAAACAGACTTCTTTATGGTTTATTACCGATTTGTTGTCTCTTTACAACAGCATGACAGCAGTATTGTCAAAGATACTCCTTCTTTGTTTATTACTGAATAGCTGTCTCTCTACAACACAGCTGTAGTAATAAACAACTTTTTTTGCTTTGTTACTCAATTGCTGTTGCTTTACAACACCAAGACAGCTGTAGTAACAAACAGACTTGTTTACTAAAAATGAATTATGTAGTAAAAATATATGTATGGAGAGTGACTGTCCTTTTTTTTGTATTTCACAAAACAACATTTCTTGTGTATATTTGGTCATCTCTGTTAAATATTGCTTGATTAGCATTTTCACTTCTGTATGTTTTTTAAAGTTATGTTCAAATATTCTTCTTGAAAAACCCTTATAGATTGAAACGTGAAAAACCAATTCTCAAAGACATATTCCTACTTGGTCAGCTGTATGACCCTGCAAATTATTAACTGTGATGGTAAAACGGTTAATTTTATTATAAATTTCAGGGTCTTCTCTTTGGACTGTCTTCCTGGTTTTGGCTTTGTTAGCCTACTGAGCTGAAGAAGCACACTTTAATTTGGACATTTTAAAAATTGAGATGAGCTGCAAGTAAAACATGCGGGTTAGTATAGAGTTGTAGCCAATGGTTCTGATTGGACACAATTTGGTAATATTGCATTGTGTCTCCTTGACAACCAAGCAAACATAATGGGGAATGGCCAATGAATATAATTTTTTGTGTGCCAACAATACCAAGCATGAAGTGTATGTATATCCAATTCAGTTTTATTACTCATCATGTTCTCTACCACCTTACCCTCAGATCGAACTATATGCCCAAAGTAGCACATCATCCATTTTATATATATATGGCTGAAATAATTTTAAAAAAAACAAACTTGCATTGTGGTTTCGTGTAACTTGAATGTTGATCAGTATTACAATGGCAGAGATATCGGTGTGACAGACAGATGGCTTTTCATCTTCATATAGTAGCTTTCACTTTGAATTTTGCTGGAATATTTATCAATAAATTTATTAAGTAGTTCCATGACATTAAATCTACTGTATAATTTGTATACAGTTGACATTACTCTGTGTTTTACAAGGTATAAAAGATATTTGTTTCTCTTATGACTTAAAGCAATATATGGTTTTAAAGTTTTGTAAAAAATTAACAATTGGCCTATTAAATCAAATAAGTTTGACCTAACCTGGAATTTTTTTTTAAAGTGATACAAACTCTGTGGTAGTTATTATGGTTCTACTTTTATGTTAATGAAATATATTTTGATATGCTGGTCTACATCTTCAAGTGTGTGTGTGTGTATATACATATATTTCTTATGTATATGTGTATATATATATATATATTTGTAATTTTTATTTAATATTTGAGTGAGATTTATAAGTTTTTGTGTGCTACCCCCAGAAAACAAAGAAAAAGAAGAAAGAAAAGGAAAGGAAAAGCAAAAAGGAAAAAAAGAAAGTACGAGAACACCATGATTCTCTGCTACAGGAAGATAGTCCAAAAGACAAGGCAGAATATGAAGAAGCTCCTGGTATAGCAACTCCATCAAAAGAACCGGGTTCCAGTCTGGCACAAACACCAATGACTCCCTCTATGCCTGTATGTAGTTTGTAATTTATTTCTAAGAATTTGTATGAATTATCTCAAGATATCTAATTACATTAGATTTTGGTATGTAAAGTGTTCATACCAGTATTTAGTTTCTATATGATGACTTTTGAAACTATTGCTCACAATACAGTACTGTCTTGGTAGCATTATTTTGATAGTGACTAGGTTTTATAATATAGGACCAAATTTAGACACCTTGGTTACTACCATGAATGGTTTTCTAATAAAATTAATTCTGCTGTTTGAGTATCTACAAAAAAGTTGAGTTAACCTTCTGTATATGGACTTGATCATTTTGATTAACCTTGCAACTACCACGAAATAATACACACTGTAATTTTTAATGTAGCAAGTTTACCTTCACAAAATTTTGCAAGCTTTTAATAAACATTGCATGTCTTTTGTACACAAAAAAATCAGATTTTTTAATTGAGTATTTTTACTAAATATTTGTCTGTCAATTTATGGAGTCTGACTCTGACTAGTTTTAGTGCAAGGTGATTTTCATGTTAAGAGTGAAAATACCTTTTTCATATTATAGTTTCTTTATTTCATTTGCATAACTTCTACAACCTCCTTAATAAATATTGTTTCTTTCAGTAAAATTTTATATATTTTCTGTTATTTTTCCTATCACAGCACTATATTAGGCTCAGCCAGTTTGACTACTTTGTAAACACCATAAAAAATATGAAGTGTTTCTGTCATAGCACTATATTAGGCTCAGCCAGTTTGACTGACCTTGTAAACACCATAAAAAATATGAAGTGTTTCTGTCATAGCACTATATTAGGCTCAGCCAGTTTGACACCATAAACAGTTAAACACCATAAAAATTTGAAGTGTAAATTATCCTTTTTCCTTTCTAGAATGACTGCAGATTGTAACAGAAAATTACAGATATTTATTTTTAACACACTCAGGCTCATGACAGTTTATTAAGCTCTGAATTTGTATCAGAATATTTGCCTTAGCTGATCCAGTTGAACTTGAAGGTAGTAACTTTGAATCTGTATGTTGAATAATTCAACGGTTGTTGTGAAAATGAGCTAGCATTGTACCTACATCAGTAAATTAAAATCATCTCTTTCTCTTGAAGATTAAAGTTAGATTATGCAATTTCTATAAGTTAGTAACTTGCCATAACTCAGAAGCTAAAGTAGGGGTGGAAAGGTTATTTAAATTGTGCAATTTGAAGCAAACAAGGGTTACATGATAAAGGTGAAAATTGAGAATTTATTGAAATATTCCCTTTTGAAATAAAATCAAAGCTTGTATCTAAATTTGATTTTGTAACTAAAGCCAAATTTTTTGATATACATTGTTAATAAAGTAGTTTAAATAAATTTTGAATGCAACTCTGTAAAAAAGGTGACGTGCACTGAAACCTAGCCATATCCAGAGGGCTAATGAATTATTCCTATTGTCTTATGTTTTTCTAATGGCTTAAAAGTAATTAAAACATAAATACTTATGAGTCTGCACTTCTTTACTTATTTTAACAAAATTTTGTTTATGATTCATAATATTGTCCATATATTCATGTATTAAATTAAATTTTCGTTTTTCAAGTTTTAGATATTTATTTAGCATGAAGTATAATGATATCAGTAAGTTAGTTGTGAAATATTTTTATTCTTTAAAATATTGTATTAGGTCAGCATAATTGCAAGTAGTAAACATTTTTAAAGTAAAAAAAAGTACTTAAGATACAAGGATTTTTTCATATTTTTGCAAACCTGTAGGTATTTCTTTTAAATTTCTATAAATGGTTACATTTCTTATATTACAGCCAGCTTCTAAATACAGATTATTAGCTGAAGATAAAAATATGAAACTGGTAAGTTCCTAATTTTCCTTTGATAATCAGAAAGAAATACTTTCTTGTGACATTTAGGTCACTCATTGGAGATTTGTTTTTGTTATACTTTTTACATAATTTGTATTACTACTGTACATCTTAGACTTGTTTCCTTCCAAAACAATGTACAAGGTTTGAGAAAACCTATCAACCAAACTCAGAGCTATTAATTTTTTTACTTGTACAAATTGTAAAATAACCAGACAGGCAGCAAACCATCAATAACAATTCTGGCCGCTATTAATCATTAACATTAGAAATTATCTTTTTTTAATAAAATGAAATGTTTTGAGGTCCTGCTCATAAAATGAAATAATATGAAACTTGAGTGTTATTTTACTAAAAATATCAAGTTTCCAAAAATTACTTGAGTAATTTAATTTACATCAAAGATTTCATGAGAACATTATTTGTGTATTGCTATTATACTGCTACTCGCTTCTCTCTTCAGTATCAAAGTAGTTCAAAGTTATTGATCTTCAAATTGGTCACTTCAAATGAAGTAGAAATTGCTGGTAAATGAGGCTGCAACTGAAACCTGTATACCCTTATTCAAGAACAAAACTTGCTCTATTTTGTTTGAATATTGTGGAATATCTGTGTTAAAGAACACTCATGTTTACTATTCACCATTGTACAGTATACTATTCAGATAATTAACAGTTCTCTTATGCAGTTTTTACATGTTCTGTCTGTATTGAGTTTTCAATTAAAACAACTGATATCTATCTCATTTTTACACAGAGTTATAGACTTGATGATAAATGAACTTTCAAAATGCTTTACAGTTTCAGTAAAACTTTTCTTGATTTCAGTAAAAATATAAAAACTCCAATACAAATGTGTGGATCATTATTTCCAGTTTTATTTCTGGTGGTGTTCCAGTCGTGTAAATAGACTTAGGGGTGTACTATGCACACCAATATAAAAAAAAGGGACTCTGGTATGGCCTGCCAACTTCTATATGCGAGTGTATATTAGGAGAACATATCAAAATATCATCATGATTTCTTGGTTTTAATTTTGACTTGGCTTTATAACATATACATATATGAAAATGCATTTGTACCTAAGTACTTAAAGATATTAATAAACTATATTTTACATGAACACACTTTTGACAGCAGATATTACAAAGCTAAGTAAAATTATGTCACATGACTAACATACATATCATACAGTTAAAAAAACTAACTAGTTACACATTCACCCAAGCCTGGCCCACTGATTAGCTTGGTAGACTGTCGATCTGAGATTCTGTGGTACTTGCACAGTCACATC
Source organism: Limulus polyphemus (assembly GCF_000517525.1). Taxonomy (NCBI): domain Eukaryota; kingdom Metazoa; phylum Arthropoda; class Merostomata; order Xiphosura; family Limulidae; genus Limulus; species Limulus polyphemus. Next base: position 199,199 of record NW_013666599.1, on the reverse strand, counting down.
CAAAATAAAGTTGTGCTCTGTACTTTGTAGCCATGGTTGTGTTATAAGAGTGGTGGTAGAAATCCCATTTTTTCAGTTTGACAAGAGTTGGTAGAGGGTAATATTGACTTACCTGCCTTACCTGTAGTCTTATCAATTCAAATGTAAGTTTGATTAGCACACATAGCCTTTGAGTAACTTTGTGCAAAGTGAACTAAGTAGAATTAATAAGTTTTACAAAAATAAATTATGGGTCTTAAAGGAAGTAATGCATAATACATATATATATACATAAATAGAAAACTTCTGTTATACTTCATAGTAATGAGTATCCCTGTGATGTCTCAGTTAATTATCTTTTGTTAGATTTTTCAGCAATAATTTTTTGTAAAAAAAAAAGAGAGAGAAAAATAATAATAAATAATACGTGCATGATGTGAGAGTATTAAACCAAAAATACTCATTAAGGTCCTAAAAGAATACAGGGGAAAAATTAAAATTATGTTAACACAAAAAATAATACATGGAATTAAGTTTTCTTAAAACAAAAAGTTTCAAGTTCATTAGGTTTTTTGTTTTTCTTTTAACAATCCTAGTTCCGATTAGTCTGTAATTTTATAAGCCAAGAATTTTTACACTCAGGTGACTGGGCTAGTCAGCAGTATCTAAGGCGAGCATGTTTGATGATAGGGAATCGAACTCATGACTCTCAGATTCTGAGTCTAGTGCCTTAACCACCAGGTCAATGCTAGGCCTTTTAAGTTCATTAGTATGTGAAGTTAAAATTATTTTACACTGAAAAAATACATTGAGGTAAAACATTCTTAAAAGCATTTGAAGATCACTGATATGTAGTCCACCAGTGACATCCATCATTTCTACAAGTAAGATATGATATTTCAGGAATAAACTGTGTGTGACAATTTTTCAAATTTACACCATGATGAGGCACTTTGACATGTGTCCTGCTTTAACCATTTAAGGACGAGTACAGTCAGTGCTTGTAAAATTTGAAATTTTTGGTTACTAAAAATATGTACAATTGGTGTATTATTAAATATTTAATACCAGCATTATTAAATCACTTTTCACTTTGAAATTAATGTCCTCATAAGTTAAAATTATTTAAAACGTGACAGTTTATTACAGTGTTCTATAGCTTGCAGTAACCTGCAGATGGTGAATATGAAATGCATATGAATCAAGTTTATTAAAGCTGAATGTATTGATAATTTTTGTTATTAAACTACTCATTCATTTAATGTATTTTATAAATACTGTGCATACATTCCGTATTGTCTTAGATTTAGGGTATTTTTCCTCTTGAAGAAATTTGATTAAATGTATATGGAGGGCAATTAAATTTTAAGTCAGCTTATGATATTGTTTGTCACAAAAACTTTACGCAGTGATCAGCCTAGTCTTGAGAAAACTGCACATTCATTTCATTATTTTTTTAAAGTTCGAAATTCTGCTACTTTAATATGTAATGAGTTATTTGTTTTAATAGAATCAAACTTCCATTTTCAGATCTATGAAACTAGGGTGCTTCCAAACTCCAGTAATCAGATCGTTGTGTCCATAATTTTCACCAACCAGTGTGGCTATCATGTCAAAGAACTAGAGTTTAACATACTTGACACATTGAACACCAGGCTTGCAAGAGGGGTAAGTAAAAATAGTATGAAGTAGTAATTTTTTTCTTTTTTAATAACACCGAATGTAACAGTTTTTTTATATACTAGCTGTTTTAGGATAGAAAATTCTTGTATGAGCAACAGTTCTCAGTGGAGAATGTAAAAGTAGTTTTCTTCCAGTGTGTTTATATAATAGGTTGTTGTTATTGTTATTATTATTAGCTGTAGTTTGATAAGTGTGAATTACCTTTTAAACTTAAAATGCTGGTGGATCCCTTTATACCTTACCTACTTGATATGTGTTATAAAACTAAATAACCATTAAAAACAGTGAGAGGAAGTTTCTGTTGTTGTTATTAACAGAAGGCAATATGTTGGTATTTATAAAAATCATTATAACCACATAAGAAATTATCACTTATTGATCCACAAAGAATTATCGTAATGTCATGCAAGATGGTACATAAATGTTTTAAATAGTCTAAGTGATTTTACTTGTAGCTATTCTTAATTGAATTACTTTATAACCTGAACCAACATTTATTATGATTTTGCATTTTAAGAAATGTTTGAACCAAAACAGAATTGTTTATTTATTAACATAGTTACCACAATAGTTTTTGCTTTTACGAAATGTTCTGATTTAGTAAAAGTTTAAAATAGATAAATCTGTATGCTCTAAGTGATAAACTTTAAAACCATTTGATTAAGCAATATTACACAATTTGTTAATAGAGCAAGTATATACAGAAGCAATGGCATTATCATAACAACCACAATGATTAGCAAGAAGGTTTCTTTTACAGTTTTATGTTAAATCAAAATTTTACTTTAGATTTTATTTCTGACAGACTTTTCATGCGATAATTGAGAACTTTACCGTACTTATAAATTAAGTATATTTAAAACTTCATTTGGTGTTATAAATGAAAGATCTATTTTATTCAGAGGACTTGGAATAATATGATTTTTTTTCTTCTTCCTCCTCTTCCAAATAAGAAACTTAGAATTGGCCATTTTAAATACGGAAAAGCATGGTCAGATGGGTTGCTTAATCCTTCTTCTCCTTCCTTTTTTTTTTATACCAGTGTTCTAAATTACTGATAAGTACAATAATGTTAGTAATTATATGATGATAATATCCCAGCAACAATTTTTTGTCATGCATCACTAGTTTTACTTATTTTCCATAGAAATAATTAATTAAACAAACAACTACATTTTACCTTTAGCATTTATTGCACACTATAATGACTTACTGGTCAATAAATTACAGTGCACAGAAGCACAGGGACCTATTATAAATATAAAATAAGAGTATCTGGAAGCTGAATGGTTTGAGTAAACATCCAGTTAAGTCCAGTTGGATTAAGTTGCATAATAGATCTTGTAGAAGTTAGTCAATGCAATCACAAAACCAAAAGTCTTCAGAACTTCCAATTGAATGCCTTCACTGTTAGAGGAGCTCCATATAGCAACTTTACCACGAAACTACTAATACTACTCAAACCACCTTATTAACTTTACTGTTACATAAAAAAAAGTCTAATTCTTGCTCTATCCAATTATATTTAAACTTTCTTAATAGCTGTTTCCAAAGCTGTGTTTCATTAGGAAGGGATCAAACCATTTAACGTCATAACAAAAGGGTGGTAACCAACGTACGTACAAACACTAAGCCAAAAAAAGATAAGGAAATGCTTGAAAAGATATGAATAATATATTGTCAGAGGGTGATAGTTTCTTATCAGTTTTAAAATTGTCAAGTACATTGTTTACTTCATGAATTACATTAAATAAATGTTAAAAATGACAAAGTATTAATTTTAAAATATTTTTGGGTTAAAAACTTTTGAAATAAAGTTACAATTATATAATTATCGTTACTTCACCTTAAATCATGACATTTTTTCAAGATATGAAATTGACTTTGTTCATTTTGCAAAAAAAAAAAAAAAATTAGAAAAGCCAGAAGGAAGCTTTTGCTATACTCTTTATTTTGTATACAACTGGTTTGAATATTCATAATCATGCCAGGATTATCAGCTGACAAAAAAAAAACTGCTAATGCTCCTTGATGGTCATTGGCTAAACACTAGAACCCCAATGGCTTTTTGCCAGCTAATAGCTTCTAGCCATTTTGATAAATGTTATTTCTCATAGATAAGTCTGAGTAAAGTTCTAACAGATGAGAAAGTTAAACCTGTTTTGATGTTCTGAATTTAATTCATGTTGATGGTATTCTTTAATATATTTTTTTCTCACTGACTGATACCATACTATGCTTGAATAATTCAGAGAACAAATAGCTAGCAACAAGTTCTACAGTTATCATAACAGAACATTAACATCTTCACTACTTAGTTATGTTCTACTTGCTAGTGTTTGTGGTAAGAAAGAAGACATTAAAGGTTTGATGTGTAATTTTTTATTCCTTATTCTGAGTTAAAAGTTTTAGGAAATACCACCCCAATTACTACCGAAAAAAACATCATTAAATTGGGCAGATGAAAATGCCCTATAAGAATTTTGAGCCTGTCCTATAAGTTGTGCAGCAGTCATGGGATGTTAAAAAAAACTTGCATACCTTTCTGTAAATATCTTATTTGTAAAGGCACTGTTAGTTGTCTCATAATTTAAAAAAAAATAAAACATGCATTACTTCCATGTTAAAATTGTACTTTTTAGTGTCATTCACCTTCACGTAGTTATGAACTTGTTTTACTTGCTAATAATTTGTTTTTTGATATTTAATATTGCCTTTGCGATAAGAAGCATTATAAAGTCATTAGGCAACAAACTCGTTTTAGTAATTAGCTGTGTGCTTCAGTTTCAACTGTATCAATTCTTCATCCAGGAAGTCAGTAATGGGCACCCCAGTGGTATATCAGATTCATATTTATTATCAGGTCGCTTATTTCTTTCATTAACTTTCTTTTTCTTGCCATGTAATATGTGACTTCGGATAAAGCATTTGATAAAGTTTTAGCTCATTATGATCATGTTATATTTAGAACTTAATAAATTATATAATCTAGTGACTCTCGTAATCTTCTATTATATTTTGACTGTCATGATCTTGTTTTCTCTGAAGAGTAATCAGTAGAAAGGAGTTTCACTAGTTATGGCTTTTGTCACTCTTCAATACTGTATATATAGAAAGAGGGGGGGGGTAAATTAGATGGTTTTTAATGATACCTCTAATCTTGTTCACAAATCAGTTTTCCTAATTGCTGTTTTATACTTCAATTGTACTGCTTTCTGGCTTTTAAGAATCCCAGAACCTATCTTTTGCAGTTTCTTTGCTTGTTCTGCTGTTTTTAACAATTTTTGTTTTCTTGAATATGTAATAAGAAACAGTAGGAGGTGAAAACTGTAGTCTGATAAATCACTATTCATTAATATAAAGTTTATAGCCTCTGTTAATCAACTTGTTTTCATTCCAAGTTGACTGTAGGACTGTCTCGAGAACGAGTTTTGTGCACAGTTAAGATTAGGTAGTGTTTGTAAACACCACTTTGCATGTTCATTCCAGTGTGATTGCTTAAAATCAATTTGCCCCTAGTCTAAAGGCTTATAACTAAAAATTGTTTTTCAATAGCAATGGTGGGCAAAGCGCAGATAGCCCATTGTGTAGCTTTATGCTTAACTGCAAATAAACAAAACAAAAATAAAACCATTTTCTGTATCCTCCTACCATGAATATCAAAGAGGATACGTTTTGATTTTTTTAATTGACAAGCACTTGTAAAGATCACACTGTTTCTTTGCTAAATGCTTACTTGAAAAGTAGAAAATAAATGTATGCCAGTAAAGTTTTCTTTCATTGTTTTAAATGTTTAGGTACAATAACTGATATTCTTGTTGTTCGTTTTGAATCAAACCTGTTTTCAGGTGATAAAGTGAAATTAACTTGTAACCAGTAGGTATTTTTACTCAGGCTATTTAAAGTTGCTTGGTATTGACTTGATTAAGGTAAGTAGAAATTAGGCTCATCTGTAGTACACATGTTTTTTTTAATGTATACACCTGGAAAAAAGTTAAGCACCCCCGTGTTTTTTTCAAGTGATTCAGATTCGACGTTCTTGTGACTGATTATAAATTACCATTCAATCTAAACGTGTTTATCAAATGAAATTATGCATTATTGGGCACAAGAAAAACAAGATTATCAACCGTAAAAATAACAATTTTTAATTACATATC
>NW_013666599.1:178550-192377 GCF_000517525.1 Limulus polyphemus | reverse complement strand
TTTACTGTTAAATTACCTTCAAAATTAATCGAAGTGTTAATTTTTGATTTAGACTGATGGAAACAACCAAAACAGTGTCAAAGTGCCATTTCAACTGCCACCAGGAACTACTAATGAGGGACAGTTTGCTTTTGATGTAGATAAAGTGGTTATGCCACAGATGTTAAGAGGTACATTCACCTACATGATTGTGGTAAGTGAAGTATTGAAACACTACTTTTTATCACTTGCTAATTCTTTTCTAAAATTAATTAGGCAACTTTCCAAATTTACAGTATGCATGACAAAAAAAACCATTCCAGATGACTTTTATATTAATGGCTTACAAAATATGATCTAAACTATTGAGAGAAATTTGCTGTTGTTTCTTTTTTTACATCGTAATAAACCCTTTGTATCATTCATTTTCAAGAATTATACATAGTGTATGTATGAGTAGATTTTTTTAAATTTGAGTGATCTATTTCTTTGATTCTACTAATTACAGTTACTTTTATAAGATACCTTTAATCTTTCATGTAGTTTCAATTTTTTTCTTGTTGTTTTTTAGACTGATGGGGGATCAACCCATGAAAAACTTGATTTTAAGCTGCATCTTCCAGTTTCAGCTTATTTTATTGGGTCCATGTATAAAAGGTGAGGAAAAACAAAACTGGATTTGACAAAATGCCCCATACTTACATTGTTTTATCTGCTCCAGAACAAAAATATGTTTTTCAAGAGGTTGACTTGTATGTTTTATCCAACCAAAGAAAAAGGATAGTCTGAAAATGGTGTATTGTCTTTAACCTTAGCATCTCTTGAGAATGGCTTTAGTTAGGTTTGAACAGACAAGTTATTATTCAGTATATAGTTTTTGTATCATACTGGTAACTTATGACAGTTATGTGATTCAATATATCATGTCAAGTTACAGATTTTTACATATAAATAACATGCAGTGTAACTAAAGTTAAAATTTTGCTGGCTTTAGGAAACAGAAGTTAAAAGCAAATACTTGAAATTAATAGCATAACATGCATGTCTGAATTTAAATAATTTCTAAAACCTTATGTGTAGTGTTTTGAACTATACAAACACACACACACACACACACAGTTGATTGCTGTTAAATCAAGGTTTATACAAAATATCATACTCTGTAGTGACTGGACTTCAGATAGGCCAGATATAAAAGTAAACAGATGTTGACTCAGTTGATAAATATATGGTACATGAATATTGGTGTAGAACATTAATGTTACTATTTGCATGTAAAGTTACACATAAATTAACTCTGAATATTTCTCTTTCTCACTGTGAAACTTTAGTGAAAAAAAAAGAAAGAATCCATGAATGATGTAGAGGCTTAATATCAAACCTTTACTAAATATAACAACGTAGCCTATCTGTACACAAATAACAGGTCCTACTAATGTGCGTGTGTGTGTGTAATCCTTTAGATTTCTTCAACCAGTAAACGCATCTTTCACTGGAAACAAGATTCCCAACAATTGTTATAGTAGTAATAAATTTGGCTCGTTAAAAAGTAATTAAAAAGTTCTTCTCTGAAAAATTTTCTAATATATGAAACATTGTACTACCTAAAAATGTATATCCTTTTTTAGATATCAGAGCCACGAAGAAACGTTTTTAGATTTTAAGATGTTACCATTTCTTAGAAGATACTTAAATAATAACTCTATCATAACTTACGATTGCAAAAGGGTGTCACTTTTACTGTTCTTTTAGATACACATTTTTGTTTATTAACTTATGTATAACCATTTTATTTTTCAATTTTAGGGATACATTCACTGAGTTACTAAGTAGTGGTGATCTTTCAGCAAAAAATACCTTAATTCTAGAAAGAGTAGATTACGAGTTTTCCCACATGCTCTCCAAAATCTGCTTCCATTGTCATTTTACAGGTAATTTTGACTTCTTTATTACTAGTTACTTTGCTTCTACTTTCCAGTTTGAATTATTTGAATCCAATAATTTCACAATTTATCATTATATTAATTAGTTCATGATGAATAATGTTTTTAGCGCATGTCATCGAATGCAAAACAGTAATCACATTTTAATTCTATGTGCACAAGTGGGAGGTTAAAGTGTACACGTCATAATCTTTTACGGTTACACTTAAAATTTCATTAAACTACTTTATTATCGATATATATCAAAGTTGGCATTAAAACATAGTTTATAAATCAAGTTTTGATATAAGTTTTCATAATTTCTTCCATCTCTGTATCATATCATATACTTGTTTGCTCTGAATTGCCCATTTTACCCATATATGATTTCCTGAGTTTAACATAAATTATACATTTATAATAAAGATATCACTTAATTAAGACTTAATTAATTTTATAGCCCCAAATCTATTTCCTTTTTAGAAATGTAAACTAGAAAGTCAAAACTACTTGCCACATTCTTCTTCCAAATAAATATCAACAATTATAAAAAATAAATTCTCGTGATAGGTTTTAAGTTAATCGTCCAAAAGATTCATTGTTGCCATCATTGAGGTCACCTTGACCAGGTAAGGTGGTTACTCCACTTACAGCATAGTTTGAAAGTCAGTTAAATTATGATAGTCATGACATTTTTTGTGCATTAATATTTTGTGTTCTTAACTGTATATTTGAAAGAAATAAGTAACTTATGTACTAATATCATCTTTACAAAAAAAATTGGTTTATGGTTTGTCTGGGTCCGAGAGCAAAAACAAGATGCCAATTTCTTGTTTTTTTTTAATGTATGTTTTTTTATTTATTGCTATAAAAGTAACTAAAATGTACAAATTATATACTTGTTAGGTTAAATAAGAAATCCTAAATGAAAAACAATTTTCAGCAAGGTATGCAGTGAGTTCCTTGTGTGTTATGTAATTCAATGCTTTGTTTACTGTCTCTTGAGCTATGTGCTAGACAAAGCTGTAAATGCTGGTTTAGTAGTTAGACGCAGTTCAAAAACCATTAAAATCAAAACAGATGTAAACTGTTACAAGTCTAAGTCTGTATAGGATAAATAATTGTAATTTTATGTTTCCATCTGCAGTCATTCTAGAAATAAAAAAAAAGAGAGAGATAATTTACATTTATTTTATATTTTTTGTGGTGGTTATAAGATCAGTCAAATGGACCACTCCCACATAGTGTTAGGGTAGAGAAAATAATGGATAAAATACAGTTTTATTGGGAAAAAAAAACTTCTGATATTTACTTGATATTCTAGAGATTGTGCAAATGAAATTTGGAAACTACAGGTAAAGTTCAAAGAGTTGAATGACTTGTATATACTAATGCAGTTGTGTGTCACCCCAGTATGAGCCACAGAATCTCAGGTGAAATTTTTAGTGTCTGCGTATTTGGTTCATCGTAAATGATAGTATAATACCACCAAGAATAAACATAGTAAGTGGAAGAATATACCCTTCCTGATGAAATTTTTAAATGAAGTAGCGACAAAGGACACAGCATTTGGAACGGAACTTTCATTAATCTTCTTGGAAGTAGAAAAACTTGCACAGTCGAGCATTTGGGACAATAGCTGGCCTCCAAAGCCACACCCCAAGTTAATCTGTAGCAATATGTTGTGCAAAAGTGAAGGCTCCAATTACAAAAAAAAAGAACCCTCCAACCTAAAAATACATTGTGATGAAACTGGTACATTTTCTGGTACTGTTAACAAAATAATAAAATTGACAGAGGTCCACAGGCTTCTAGTTACATCTTGAAATCAGTGGTTGTTTTCATGCAAAAGATTGCATAAGAGACTGGAATACTAACAATTCCATTTAACCCATACCTGTGAAGTCTCCTGATTTAGCTCCGGTGAATTGTTATGTCGTGGTATGTTTAAATGTGGTATTGGAAACTAACATCCACATACAGTAGAAGGATTTTATAGAGTTTAAGATTTGTTGTCTGTGATTGGCTAGCCATTTATTCTCGGAAGCTTCTTACAATGAAAACTGTAAGCAATAATGTAGGAAGTAGTTTGAGTAACAGCATGGAAGATTTCTTATAAAGTAATTAATCCTCACTGTACTACACTTTATTCCAAAGTTAGGGTGCAGACGAATCTTCTGCCTTCCCTCTATCAGAAGTTCAAAATTAGGGACAGCAGCCAATAGCCTTAGTAGCTTTGCCATAAATACAATATTCCAAAGTTTGTCCTTCATAACTAACACCACGAGCAGCTATTCAGTAGAACAATATTTTAATGAATGGTTTGCTTATAGTTTTTTTTTTCCAGATCTTGATCATGAAGTTAATTGTGCCACTGTGGTTTTGAGGAAACTTTGAAACAGTAATGTGTGTAGTTTATTTCACTGCATTAATGTACAAAGTCAGTTGTTGTACCACCTCATTCTAGTCGTATGTCCTTGGAATTTAAAATGCATGTCATCATGGTATCTGAAACATTTATTTTATGAGTATATTTTGTGCAGAAATATAATAAAGTCATGGCTTTGTTTCACTAATATAAAAGTAAAGGCTATCAAAAAGTGAAATAAAAACCTGACTTGTTCTGAGCTCATTTTTGAATCAAGCCTGACACAGAACTGGTTAAATAATAATAAGCACCTCTTTGGATACTACTCAAGACATTCGAAGTATTTATTATTTAAATGTATTCTTGGAAATAAACGTGCAACCAGATTCTAATTATTTCTAGAACAAGTAAAATTTTGCACGTAGACTGTCGCCTTGCATTTGTGTATTCTTGATGTAGTAGTAGAACAAAATACAATACCTAAGGGAATTAACTCTGGTACCTTCCATGTTTCAAAAAATATGTATCCAAGTTAATTTGGGCACACTATTTCTTGTCGTATTTTTAATTATTTACCCAAAACTATTTGCATATACTATCATGTATTACAATCAGTACTTGGTAGATGGCATTGGAAATGCTGTTTGTGGTGATCTCTATTGGATTTATTCTGAATTATGCATCATAAACACTAGAGAAAAGTATTCCTATTCTTTAATGTAGTTTCACTGAAATATGTCATGTATCAATCCAGATAATCTTGGGCAAAATCACAGAAGGGGTTAAAGCTTAAACATAATCAGTTTTTTGGTTATACATACTTGTATTAAAGTGTAATTTTAAGTGGCATGGTAGTATTTGGTATTATATAAAAATTAACTAATTATCAAAGAAAATTTTGACATGACTTGCTTTTAATTGAAGTTGTGAAAAAAAGCTTGGATTTAGTGTCTGGTAAATGATCAGCTTCAAAATACTGGATAATGGCTGGTAATATTTAGTTGCAATTATTTTGATAACAATAACCTAGAATTAACTAGATAAATTTATTTTTAGAGCCTAAATGAATATTTTGTTTCATTTATATATATAATACATTATTGTTTTTTCTGTAAATAACTGTTTACACCAAATTTTATATTCAGTTGTAGAACAGGTTGCATTGAGTGCCTCTTTATACAGTCGATCAATTCAAGGAGATCACGTTTGCTTATTAGCCAAGCAAGTGGTAAGTAAATGGAGTTTTTTGGAAAAATTATACGAAACAGCATTTAAGATGTGTATAAACTACAATTTTGATATTATAAGCACTCCACCTCAGGAAGTTTATCAGTGCATGCTAAAGAATATGCCAGAAATAAACTGTATGGAATGAAATTAGATAAAATAATGTTTACTTGAAAGACTATATTAAAATGTTAAGAAAATAAAAGTACTAGTGTGTTAGAAAACCTTACATTCTCTTTACACTGACTTGTAGAAAAATTCAAATTATTGGCTCTTATCTAACATTTCAAATGGTTTCTTTAACTTAAGTGTACAAATATGAATATAAGTAAAAGTGTCAAATTTTCCATCAAGATTATTCCAACTATTTAAACTGGGACTGTTAAATAATTTATTTCCAGATCAGCTTTTATGGTGTTGCCATTCTAATTGACACCTGATTTCTTTGTAGTAATTTTGGTTATATGGTACCACCTGTACTCCAGAGAATTTTAGGTTAGGAAAGTTTCTCATGATAAAGATTCTACAATTAAAGGGTTGCTATTTTTTAACTAAAACTTACATACACAACTGGAGAAGCCACACCAGCACTGAAACTTTACTGTTGAATTTTTTTTCAGAATTCCAAGTTAACAATAGATGGCAAGAGCACCAACAGTCAACTTCTATCCAGCATCTTAGACGAAGTGAAAATTTTGCTTAATCCCACTGAGAATGTTTCTCCCTGTGAATGAAGCAACCTGAGGTTTTATATGTAATACAAAACTTGTAACAAATTACAAGAGAACAAAGACAACAGAATCAAAGACATCTGTTTTAAGTGTGCTTTTCATTTGTTGCCTAAGCAAAACAAGTTGATCATTAGACACTGTTGAAATACTGGTACCCTTCCCTAGCTTCCCAGTGCCCAAGTTTTAAAATAGTAACTAACAGTATGGTGTTTCTATAATTTATCACTGAAGTAGTCAATTGTTTTATTAAATAAGAATGTTTGTTGAGCACTTTAGATAAAAGTGTCATTTAAAACACTTTCTAATGTCTTGAAAAAAAGAGTATGTACAAAAATGTGATTCATAATTACTAAATACAAGTTCTGCTTCAATTATGATATATTATAAAGTGTGTGTAAATCTCCATGTTTTGCTTCAGTCCCTGCACATTGTAAAATTCTTCAAAGGTTTTATCATTTCCAGCAGTTACATTCCAAAATTTATTAGAGTCTTTGCTAATTCAAAGTTGTAATTTCAGTGTCATCAAGTTTTCAAAAACTATGAAACTAGCCATAGTGGAATTGGTAATTGTAATATAGCTTTGTGTAATTGGTCTGTAATCATTTAATACCATCATAAAAAAATAAAATCTCATACACTTATTTCACATTATCAGTACTGGCTATTATTAGTACTTAGTGATTCAACCTATCCTCCTCCTAGGAAAGATGAGCTGTTTTGTTTGTTTGTTGTTTTTTTTTCAAAGAATAACATTTTCTTTATGTAACTAGTTATTTCACAAAAATTGAAAATATAATTAGTTAAGAATGCTTAACTTACAGCTTTTGTAGTTAATGTGTTTTAAAAATTAAAGGTGGTATATTGATTACATTAAATAAGACACTGAAATGACAGTTGGGTAGATATATATATATATATATATATCAGAGTAATTATTCTTGTTTATAAAATGTAAATATAATCTGAAATAAAACAGCCTTGTGTATCAAAATGTTTTATTTTAAATTACAAATCTACAAATACAGTATGTTTAAGACAAATTTAATTGCACAAAAAAAGGTCAAATACACATAATGAGACACTTGGGTAAAAAAAATTACAAGAAACAAGATTTTATATCTGTCATTATTACATTACCTAAATAACTGAGATACCATTAAAATTTGAGGATTATTATTATACATTTTTTTGTGTCTGTCAGTGTATTTACAAAAAAAAAAGTTTGTAAAGTTCTCCCAGTGGTGAATGTATTTTAGGTTTAAGAGATAAAATGGGAATGTTAAAATTTATAGAACTTTACTATAAGTATATAGATACTTAAAATGAAAGTAACTGGTACAACTGGAGTCTCCAAAAATGTGTTCTGTGAAAAAAAAAAACTATTAATTTATAATGTCAGGCCACATATTCTACATATGTTTTCCTGAATGATTCAGGAATGTTGTACAATGCTACCACAACAACTGTTTTTCACTATTTTACTAAAGGCCTCGTTTTGCTGTCGTCTTCACATGCATGCTGCTTGTATTTCTTCACTTCAGCCAAATAACGAGACCATGCATCTGTGGGCTTTTCCTCCTGAAATAAAAATTAGCTAAAGGATGAGAGACTGTGTTTTAGTCTAATATGAGAGTTTCTAACCAGAATATTATTGGCCTTCTTATGTTGTACAATATATATACGTGTGTGTGTATACAAATAATACTGTTCTATTAGTTTGATCAAATTAACCAACATGTTCATTATAAAATGCAATGCCAGATGTGAAAGTAAATTCTATTTCTTTAATCACAAAAAACACATTTCCATATTAGTTAGTATATTCTGACCCATTACAACCAGCATGTCAAGTTCCTGTATTCCACCCAACTGAGACTCAAATGTTCACAATTAATATTACTCCTTTTTCAACTGTTTTGATAAATATGGTTGCATCTGAACCATCAAGTTTTGGTGGTTAATTTAATATTTATAAAACAAAAATAGTTCATTTTAAACATTCTAAATTCCTTTTTAACTTCCATACTTTACAACATGATAGTTTAGAAATAATAAGTACGTATTTCCAAAATACATACATACACAAAACATTTAAATAATGTATTTTGGTACCAAGACATTATACTAAAATCACATGAACTGCATGTGACATATAGTATATTTAAGAATCTTTCAGTTGAAGAGCTTTGTTATATGCACTTTTTAAAAATTAATATTCCTGCTTATTCCAACTGAATACTACAGGTTTTTATACTTCCTTCAAAAACATCTTAACAAGTAGGTACAATTGACATTTTTATTTGCTTCACTCTCGTTGATGCAATAAAGGCTTACAGGATAATGAAAATAATTTTTATATGGATGCAAGAAAAAATATTTTATAGCTGTTAACTTTAAAAATTACCATAATCACAAAACTCTTACCTCTATTACATTACATAAAGTAGCTAACCAACTACATACTTCATTTGAACAGTGTCATTTTCAAAATTAATTTAGTGTACTATTTAAAACCTTACCTCTTTCTCAGGTTCAACTTTCAGTTTCTTGACCATGCCAGTCTTAAGGACTTTTCCACCCCGTCTCTTACTCACCTGGAGAGAAACAAGTACTTACACCATTACACATCAATCATATTAATCAGTAGACGAGGTGCACACCAAGGGCAGGGTGCTGTAGTTATCTACACGTAGAGCTTCCATGTCAAACTCTTCTCCTAAGAGTAAAAGTACCTTCACATAATAGTACATATATTCATGGATACTAAAAAGCTGTTTATGCCAAATTGAAAAATAATTAACAATACTGTTTCATTATATAACATTTTATTTAAGCACAGTAAAAAGAGACACTTTCCTTTTGTTAAAACTAATTTTAGTTCTTTTAGTGCAGAAATGCACTGAAACTTCTTTTTTTTTTTTGTGGTGTTGGGGGGGAGGTAATTTCAGCTCTAAAATAAGTTTAATGTACAAACTATACACAAGTTTTTAAAAGTGCATTGTGTATATTTGCATCCTACATGTATGAAGTGATTCACATTAAGTATTTTTCTGTTAAAGTATGAAATGTTTCCATAAATCTCCTAAGTATCTGCTCAACACACACTGATATGGTTTCTGTCTTTCTGAAGTTATGAATCTAGTCTTGTCGGAAGGCTTCTGATAACTTACCACCCAAGGGATTAATAAAAAAACTTGAAATTTTAAGACACTGATAACAAAAGTTAAAAAGAGAGTATAAAACTGACAATGATCATTCTACTCTTTGGAGGAATGCCATCAGTGGGATTCTATTAAGTGTTATATTTTTCTGAATACTTGTCAAAGGACTTTAAAAAATCTAAATTCATGATACTGTATGGGATGTTTCTTTAATTTAGTGTGAGCTGAACAGTTATGGATTTCTTGTAAGTATTTGTTGGTATACAAGTTTTCTACCTTATTTTAATATGGTATTTTTTTTAGTTTGTTAGTTATTCTAGCTATGTGTAGTTTTCACATAACACCTGACCATAGAAGGTCTGACTGTAACACTGCACATTGTGAAAAGATACTGACAGACTCCAACATTAGGTTAGGTGATGCCTTGTGGCTAGAACCTCCCTTAATTTTGAATGAGAATAGCCAGTCACATTAGGAGCACTAGTCACTCTGGGTAAGTATGATGATAACTTTGAATTATGAAATGGAAAATTTAAACAGTCTAGTGGATGACAGAATTTACCTCTAGTTGAGTAAAGGTGACTGACTGTTGCCAAACAAGCAAGAACACATACTGTTAGTGTACATAATAGATTATTTGTTTGTCTTAATTTATATCCAGTCTCCATTTCGTTCTCTTGAACCAAGTTATTAAAAAAAAATTCAGAACTATTCTGTGATAAATATTTTGATCAATCTCTTGTTATTCAGTGGACCTATCCCATCACTTAATGAAAAATCAGTAATACCTGAAAATATGATACAGTTGATAGACGGGAAGAATATTTTTATGCCATGACCAAAGGGTACATCATTGCAGAGTTTTCTGTTTTCCTGCATATGTTTGTATTTCCCTTTACTCCCACTGTTGTGGATATGGCATTTTCTACAACTCAAAGAACTTATGATCAAGAGGAAGAGTTGGTCAATAGAGGGAAACAATTGTTTGATGAGAAGTCCCTTCTTGGAATTTTGCTAATACTGTGGTGGCCATAGCTTCCACCCCCTTGCAGCCGATGTATCGTGTACCAAGAACAGCTGTTCATGCTCTTCCCTTGATAATCAACTTCTGTGCAAAGGAAGCATGGACAACTGAGGGTTACTGATAACAGTGTGGTATCTATAGAGTCCAAGACCAAATGAGGCAGTTTATATACAACTTTCAGAACTTCATCAGCCAGAGTAACTTAACTCCACCTCTGGTTAAAGCCATCCAAAAATGATCAAGAGAGACCAGAGGTGCCATTGATGGATGATATCTGCCAATAGGAGCTATCTCACTGGCAGTGAGACAGAAGGGACTGAACAGTAAAGACAGTGTACCATAGGACACTAGCAATCCTTTCTTAGCCAGAAGAGTGGCCACGGATAGGAGCCTGTGGTCACACAGAGCCAACAGAAACTCAATGCTCAGCTGCCTTGGACTAGGGATTGACTACTCAAACAAGAGTCCAAGTTCCCTAACATGCCCACAACACTGTGCTCCTGATGACAATGATGTATCAGTCAGGTGATGGCCAAGAAATTGTAAGGGAAAGTTATGACCATGACCAAGGGTCTGTGCGAGTGAAGCAAAGCATATCATACTCCTGACAGTCAAAAACACAATTTAAGAAGGTTTAGACCATTTCCTGAAATGTTTCAGACACGTAACTGCTTGGAAAGGCTGGTCTCCAGATCAGGCTGTACAATAGCTGACCTTGAGTGTTAGAAAGCCTGGCCCTAAACTATATTAAACCTATGGTAAGGGGTCAAAGGGCATGTCAAAACGTTTGTAGACTTACATTCAAAATTCTATTGAACTCCAAATTAATGAATGTATGCCAATAAGTTTAGTATAAAATTGTGAATAATAATTCAAATTTTAGTATTATACATTAGTTAATTTCTTATTTAAAAGTAAATATTTTAAAAAAACCTAAATATCAATTTTTGTGTGTCACATGGTATGTTAAATGCAGCTTTGTTTGATGTTCAAATACAAAGTCTAGTTTCTTATGAATTAGAAACTCAAATTACTGATATCAACAAGTTAGAATATAAAATAAGAACCTCCTATCTTTTCTATTTGCTGAGATATCACTATATTTAACAAATTAAACAATGTGGTCCCACCCACCTCTTCCATTTTTGGAAATACTTGCCTATGTACACCTGCTTTGTTCTCTCATGTGTTTATAACCAATCAAAAGCTCAGAATTTCCCCCACATGGTTTTCTCAGCCTCTTGAAGGTGGGAATTTCCCAAGATTATTTCTTTTGTCTCCTATCTCGGAAGGAAGGGGTAACTGAAAACATTGTTCGGAAAACTATTTTTTTTAGACCCAAGTACAGTTTAGTTACTAAGCTTGATAAATTACAGTGGAATTTTGCAATATTGGTAGAGTAATTTATAATTTTTTGTATTTCAAAATGAATATATAAAACCTAAAAATGTTATTTTGTTTTATATCCTCCACATGCAAAATTTGGCAAGTCTTAGCATGCCAGGTACAGCAAGCTTCTTTACAATCATAAGTAGTAGACATCATTTTCTGTTTACTGTTCTATGTTTTAAGAAAAATAATATATATATATATATATATATATACATATTTAATGTGACTATTTTACAAAATACTGGTCCACTAGAACAAAGCCAAGACAAGTCACTTTGTAAAGACCAATTTTATACTACTGGATACGTTAAAATGAGTGCATGTGCTTCACATCATTGTGACTTCTGTAATGTTAGTCAGACATAACTGAAAGGTCAATAAAATAAAAATAATAAACACACATATATATATATATATATATATATATAGTATGTATGTATAATGGTATGAGATTTAAGCTATTTAGCCTAAACACTTGTATTTGTGTTACAATTTGTAGTCATTTTTTATGGTGGTTACGAAGTTGGTCAAATCGACCAAATCCGTATAGAGATAAAATAGTGAAAATAACATATAAAGTTTTTTTTAAAAAAACTTGATAATTATCTGGAGCTTATAGAGATTTCACATGTGAAATCTGACAACTGTTTGATGCATAAAATCAAAATTACATTGCATGTTGGTAGTCACTATTCCAAAAGAAAAAATGCATGTCATCATTTCTCAAAAAATCTTAAAACTTAATAAAAGAAATCTGATATTTTGTGTATGAAAACCTTGTAATGTTTACTGATAATCTGCAAAATTCTGTGAAGATATATATATACTGTATCAAAAATTATAGTGTGAAAACTATAACAAGTACAAAATAGTAATGAGGTTGGTCCCTGGAACCGAGCCCTTAGTGAGAAAGTTAAAGCACTAGAGTGAAGCTCAACTTTAGCACTGCAACAGTTATTTTCAAGTTGTGCCATACATTTGACTGGTGGAAAACTGAGCAATCCATCAAGCTGAGTTATAGGGGTACCACAAAGGGATTGGTCACTTATATGGACAGTCTACACAGTTTGAACGGTAAGGCTTACCCTGCAATGTTTTCAGTGGATTAGGAAGATTACTTACTGACAAGTTTGTGGAAGGGCTAACCAATGAAGATGATAGGCCCTTTAAATCTTATCATTACAGGCTGCAATGGAAGAAGTGCCCAATATATATTAATGACATCCCATGTTTGGTCACACATTTGAGTCTGTGGCCAAGAATCTGAAATTTATATATATTTATTATATTGATCTTTCAGTCGTGCCTGGCTATCAGTACAAAAGTTAAAATGATGCACAGCACACGTGCACTCATGATACCATATCCAATAATATGAATATAGATTATTGCTATTTACAAATAATTTCTTAAACTTATTTTTCTTAAAACAAAGAACAGTAAATAAAGAAGTAAAGCAAACAATTATCTCTTCTAGTTACGACCTTTGTACTTGGTTGCTGCTTGACATAGGTTGCTAAGCCTTTGAAAATTTTGCACATGGATAATCTAGTTACGACCTTTGTACTCGGGTTGCTGCTTGACATAGGTTGCTAAGCCTTTAAAAATTTTGCACGTGGAGAATATGCAATGAAAATGTTTTGGGGGTTTTATATATAAATTTGAATAACTAAAAAATTGTAAATCACTACATCAATACCATAGAATTCCACTATAATTTATCAAGTTTAGTAACTAAGCTGTATTTCAGTCTAAAAAAATATGAAATTTCAAGCAGACTAAAGACACAACCTACTCCTTGAAATCTTAGTTTGAAAGAAAGGAATGGCATCCAAACACGTTAAAATGGCTAGGGGGGTCATTCTGAGGTTTCAATTGGTTATTCATATATATATAGGTGTATATAAAGGAGCATTTCCAAAAATGGAAAGAGGTGGGCAGGGTGCCACTGTGTTTCATTTATTACATGAGCAATATCTTCGCAAATAGAAAAGATAAGACGTTCTTATTTTATATTCTAGCT
>NW_013666599.1:166379-177625 GCF_000517525.1 Limulus polyphemus | reverse complement strand
AGGGTAGTGGCGAGAATGGTTCTGGATTGAAGGGTGAGCTGTGTTGACCTCTGTCATGGAAATGATGCAATAGGGCAGCACAGCTATAAATATTGGTCAAGAAGAAACCCAATGAAGCTTAGGGACTAAAAAGTTTACTGGTGTTAGTGATACATCTTCTACAATCGAATAGTGTGAAAACATGAGAAGCCTATAGTATAGTAATGGTGCTTTATCAAGATAATTGTTTTAACTGGACAGTCACAACCCTCTTACACTCCTTCTGCCCAATTAGGATTCAACTGAGCTGATGTTTTCAATCTGGGCTTAAGATTAATTAACTTATATTTTCATATCAAACTGTTCTTGTAGTACTAGCCCTAATGACACTACAATGGTGAAATGTTTGCTGAAATAAAAGAATTGTATGGAAAATATTTTTATTCTTAGCATGAAAATCACCTTTCACTCAGGTTGACTCAGTAAAGGCTTCATAAATTCATAAACAAATACTCAGTAAAAAATCTGATTTTTGTGTGCAACACTTGTAATGTTTACCAGAATCTTGCCAAATTTCATGAAGATAAACACAGTAAATTTGGAGTTATGTTAGTAAACATTACTATGTATACCTTTGTAGATTTAAATGAAATTTTGATTACATTGATTTTTATGAAAATATTCAAATAACTGAAATTAGTATTTAAGATTATCCATGTTTTCTCAATTACAATTAAATCAACTGTAAAACATTTATAATCTAACTGAAACTAGGATTTATGATTATTATTATTTTCTATAACTCCAACTATCCAAATAATCGAAATATTGCTAATAAGTTTGTTGCTAAGTGCAAAGCTACATAATGAGCTATATGTGATCTGCCCAATTTTAGCCTCACAAGTTCTTTTTTACTTAAAATTTCTTCAACTTTGGTGATTTCATGATTCACAAGGGTATCAGGTTTGACTCCCACTATCACCAAACTTGTATGCCCCATCTTTATTACAGTAAAGCTAATAAGGTTGTTTGCCACTGCCACTAATTGTAAACTGCTGACTAAGGGAAATGAAACTGGCTGGCAGCACCCACTACCATACTTACCATGGTTTGAGAAACACTGTATTAATCAATTAATTGATTTTTAAATACCACTAATTGCCCAGCTCTACTTATGTTGTAACCACTACCTATACATTTTGATCTGCACTTGTTAAAATATATTGTGTGTAATTTGTATCTTTGTTATGTTTCTTTATGTACTGTAAATAACCAAATGTATCACTGTTAAAGGGTTGTAGTGTCTTCATTCTCTTGAGGTAACACCTGGTCTGCCAATGGGAGGTATGACTATAATGCAAAGATGTTAACAACAGTTGTCCTCCAATGATAGATAAGGTGATGCCTTGAGGTTATGACCTCCCGTAAGTTAGTGTCTAGTCTTGTGAATAGTGCAAGTCTCTTTATGTCATTCAGTTATTCAGAACTAATTCTATGAAAAATATTTTGTGACTATCCCATTATTCAGCACACCTATCCCATCACTATAAAGAAAATCAGTTTCAACTGAAAATACCAAGAACTCATGAAATGCAAGTTACATTTAAAAAGTGTTCAAGCACTGTACTTAAGGGAGATCTGAAAAGAACATTTAGGTGAAACAAGTAATGGTGTTGTGAAAATAGAGATTTTAGAAGAAATTATTGATAGAAGTTTGAAATCTCTATCACTGTTGTACTAAAAAGATAACTGGAATATTCACAACAGTTTTATATTTAAAAGCTATAGTGTACCCTATAATTGCAGATGTTTTGAACTTTTAAATAATTATGGTTAAGAAGTTTCAAACCACAAGATTACAACAATTATTATCAGTCATTATGGGTGTAAAACAAGGAAAAATATGTACATAAACATACATGAACTTTTGATAAAAATTATTTGCTATAACATGTTGCAAATATTTTGTCTAGGTGTAGCAGCCACAGTCAATAATTAAAAGAATGCTACAAAATGGTATGATGTTATTAAAGTGAAATGGACAAATGATATTTTACATCTATTTCAGAGCTATGAAAACAAACCTACTGGAGTGACTGGATAATTTAAGAACTTTTTCAAAGCCTCTGTCCTCTAGCACAGGGTTTCCCAAAGTGGTCAATATCGACCCCTGGAATCAATGAAAATGTAGAGGGGGTGAATAAAGACCTAGGGGTCATAATTGGCCTACGCAACTAACTGCCCTATGCCTAGTAGCAACAGCAAACGAATGATGTTCGTTCCATTTCTCAAATTTTCCACAACGTATAAATTCACACAGTAATGAAAAATACATATTTTAAAAATCAATTTTAATTTAATTACTTTCTTTATTTTCTGCTTCTTAAAAAATATTAACTTGGGGGGGTTGATGACAATGTTATAAAATCGTCAAGAGGTCGACAACTCAAAAAGGTTTGAGAAACTCTGCTCTAGCACCTGATGCTTATCTATCTAAAAGATTAGAAATTCCAAAAGGACACATGAAACTGTAAAATACCGTAGCACAATTCTTATCATTCCTCAAATAAATATTTTCCTCAGCCATGTGCCCACCCATTAAAATAAAAGCATTTGAAAATACAAAATTACCATTTATATATTTTAATCTGTAAACTGTCATAAAAATGACTAACAAAAAATATGATGATAAATATAATACTGTCATTGCACATGATTAAGATTTCACACAATTATCAACGGCCTGTTGATTAACTTACGCACATGCACTTAAACCAAGATGACATACTGACACTGAATAGCAATTAAAAAGCAAAACTCATTGAACTGGCTATTAGAAACTACTATCAGTGTAATAAGCAAATAATACAACTTGCAAATGAACTCAATCATCAGTTTGAAAATATGATTCTTAAACAGCATATAATCTACTTCATCACAACCTGCAGTGTCTAAATAAAGCTGTTAAGTTGAAATCTGAGAATGCAAACATGTATAGAAATATTTAATAAATTAAACATAATTAAATATGTTTTTCTTCCCATTACTCTGAATTCCTCCCAAGAATAATATTCTGAAATAATGTATGTATCTTATTAAGTGCTTTACAAACTTCTTAAAAGGGCTATTTGTTATACAAATATTTTACTTGATATGCATATTTGTTTTATTTACCATACAACAGTGAATGTCCATACTAAAATTACAAATAACTGTCACATCAAGTATTCCTGTGCTACAGAAGGGTATTTTATGGTCTAAATCACTAGATAAAACATTTTACCTCCTTAGAGCATCTTCAGGATAAGAATGACTTTTGAAAAAGTGACCATTACTGATCACGTCATGGGATGGGGACGACAGTAACAATAGGTATGATAATGTAGGGGTTGTTGTATATATTTTTATATATGGTAGTTAACAGTATAATGTGTGAACACATTAAAGGAAATAATTAAGTATAAGTGTTTTTTGGTGCTGGTTCAATGTAGGTTTAAGTTCTTCTATTAGAAGAACTTCTTTTAATTTTTTGTTTACATTTGTTTCTTTGTTTCATATGTTAGTGTTTTCTATGATTATATTGTTTTTATCTAAGATACAGTGTTCAAAAACATGAGGGTTTATTTTTTGTTCATTGAATCTAATTTCCTTTTTTTTGGCCTGTTTCACCAATATAGAAATCATGGCAGTTGTTGCACTGTATTTTATAAATAATGTTAGTATTATGTTTGTCAGAGTAGTTTTTATATAGTATAGATTTTAGTTTCATATGTGGTTTTTGGATGAATTTAGTGTTTGGTTAAATTTTTGTTTTGAAATGTTAGTTATTTTATTACTGATATCTGGGATATAAGATATGCAGCATTGTAATGTAGTTGTGTTTTTAGCTGTTTCATTTAATTTGGAATTGTTGGTTGGCTGTCCATTATGTTGTCGGTTGTGGTTTCAATGTATAACTAACATTTGGAAAACTTACGACTCATAACATTCCAGTAAATACTAAATTCATTCAAAAGCCAGGTACCAAACTAAAATTTATACTATGTAAAAACTACTATGACAAACACAATGTTAACATTATTCATAATATACAATGCAACAACTCTCATGATTTCTGTGTCAGAGAAACAAGATGAAAAATAAAAACTAGATTTAAGGAACACAAAAAAAACATCCTCTCATGTTTTTGAACACTGTATCTCAAAGAAACACAATCATGTGTCATGGGGACAACAGTATGGTAGGTTTAAGACTGTAGGGGGTGTTGTATATATTCTGTTATATGTGGTGGTTAAAGTCTGTCATGTGTGAACACATTAAAGGAAATAACTGATACAGGTATAACTGTTCTTTGGTGTTGGTTCAATATGGGATTAAGTTCTTGTATTAGAAGACCTTTTTTTTTAATATTTCATTGGTTTCTTTGTTTAATATGTTAGTGTTTTCTATGGTTATATCAATAGCAGTCACTTTTCAAAAGTCATTGTTAACCTGATGATGACCTAAGGAGATGTAAACATCCTTATTTGTTTAGTGTTTTAAATAAAAATTTTAACACCCATATCAGTAGTCTCTACCATGTGTTTACTTCAAGCAGGGGGTCCCAAATAATTATAAATCCTGGCCACAGAAGGAAATGAATGGGAAATTGCAGTTGCTAATATATAAATCTCACATAAACAAAATACTAATTACTGTACACCAAAAAACAAATGAAAATGTCTACAGTAATAATATACACTGAATTAGCATGATTTATTTCAAGGCAACTGAACCCCCATTAGTTGTATTGCTTTAAGAACATTGGGATGATTGCAAAGCCCATCATCCACCATTTGTCATCAATCAGCGAGAGAATGTTAAAACTGAAACCAGTGTGTCGGTTCAAATTGGCTAGACCAATAAGTATCAGTGCTACATCAAACAATAGCTCTCTTATGCTCTACATTGGTCTGGCTGGTTTCACTAGATCCAGAAGCATTTACTATTTGAAAACACACAAAACTTTAGAACCATTTAAAATTCTTGTTAGCCATTAAATTTTTAGAAACAAGGCCATAAAATAAACTTAATAAGCATAGGTAAGCTCATACTTCATTATTAACGATTGGTTATTGACAATTTTCATTTCATTTACCCATATAATCTGAATACACATGTATGAGTTTGAAGTAGATGGATATTAATGGGACTACATTTTATTCTGCCTTGACACAGGTGTCACGCAGTATCAGGTTACCAGGTAAAGCGATAAATCACTTACATTTTGTACAGGGTGGTAAAGAGTTGCTGAGTACTGATGAGTCTGCATACTTCCTGCATCAGTTCTGAGGTAACTGGGTTCCTCTGGCACTCAGAAAGCCTATTCTGCAAAATATCTTCAGAAGAGTTTCTGCTACTCTTTCTATCTTTACCAGTGCTATTGCTTCTGGATAACGTGTTGCGGAGTCGATTACTGTAAGCACATAACAGTTGCCTTTATCAGACACAGGCACTAGTGTTCTGATCAATGGCACCTTCGCTACCTTTCCTTTTGGTATTGTTCTTTGGCAGATGTCACATGATCTGCAGAATCTACTCACATCTCCTCCGACTCCTGGCCAATGGATGTTACTGGTGATTCTGTCTGTCATTTTCTTTGTCCCTTGGTGTCCTCCCACAACTGATTCATGAGCCAACATCATCACTTGAGTATGGTATTCTGTTGGTACTTTGATCCATTTCATTTACTCAGTATAACTGCTTTGATAGATACGGTATAGAATTCTCTTCCATTCCTCTATTCTATATGTATTTTTCCCTTTTGTTTTGTGCTCAACTTTCTCCTAGGCATTTTCCCACAGTTTTTACAGTGAAGAGTCTTTCTTTTGTGCTTCCTTCAGTTCCTGCAAACCTAATTTCAGGATGTCGCTTTTTGACACTTGCAGGGGCTTGATGTCTTGTTTGCTCTTCTTTTCTCAAGGTCTCCTATATAATATGGAGTATCCACCGTTATTTTTGCTATGGGGAACTTTCTCACTGTCCCATCAATTAGCAAACACAGCCGTACCTTATCTATCACCTGATCATCGGATACTAGACTAGTTCTCACTGCTGCAACACTACATCCAGTTTCTAGTAGAACTTTTACTTTCTTGTCCCCCAACATAGCCTTCACATATTGTCATATTATGATTTGTTGGCACCTCTTGATATTTGTTGCATGCTCCTATCACTATTGACACTGTTGATCCATTTGCTAATTTGAGCCAACCATCAGTAATGCAATGATCAATCATTCTCCTTTGTATTGAATCTGAGGAGTAGCCTTGGTTCTCTTTGTTCTAGCAGCAACATCCATAATGCCAGTCACTCGTTTCTTATTAGCACTGTCTTTGTAAATAGCTCCAGCTGCTTTATAGTGAGGTTTCAGCAGTTGTTTGCTGGCAATGGACTTGCACTCTTTTGCGATGGATCCCATTTTATAACAAACATAGCATCTCTTCTCCCTTCTGTCTATTAACCTCCTGTCACCTTTGGTAAGCTCCTGCTTCTGTTCAGCCATTACTGGTTTCACATTTGACTGGATATTCTTCCAGGAAATGGCCTACAAGTATATGCAGGCCTGATGTCAGAAGATGCCATGGATTATGATAAATTAAAAGTAGCTTTACTGAAACAATATGAACTTACTGAAGAAGGTTTTCGTCAGAAATTCAGAGGAGTAAAACCCGACACAGGAGAAGCTGTACTTCAGTTTGTGGCATGTCAGCGGCATTATTTCACCACATGTGAAAATAGTTTTGAAGGATTGGCAGACCTATTAGTGTGAGAACAGTTCATGATCATGTGCTCAAACAACATGTTACTGTTCTTAAAGGAGAGAGCACCAAAAGACATAGATGATATGATCCAGCTGGCAGAACAGTATATGTGAGAAGTGGGCTGAGACAGACTGCTCAGTCGCCTTTATCCCAGTTCTGACTTCGGGCAAATCTTTCATATCACTCCAGGAAAGCATCCATGTCATCTTGATGTTCACCAAATTTGGGTAGCTTAGGTCAGCTGGCCCTAATTCCCTTGTCATTCTTGGGTCTTTCTTCCTTCGGTTGGGCGAGTTTTAAAATCTCAATTTGTGCTCTTATTCTAGTCTCTCCACTCTATCTTTTTCAATTTGTATTCTTATGCTTTCTCTCTCTATTTCCAGTCTTTCCTTTTCTTCTTCTTCAATTTGTCTTTTCTGTTGCCATTCTTCTCTCTCTAGCTCTTGTTGTGGTTTGACAAACTCTCATAGTTCAATGTCTTTTAACCCAAGACGTTCTCCAATTTCTATCAATTTACCAAAAGTTGACATTGTTCTATAGCGTGATTGAAATCTCCACACTATATGCAATACTACTACAGTTGTGCATAGATAGGCCTTCTTGTTTTTCGCTGGTGTTCACGTTTCCTTTTACTGCCATTTACCACTGTATGATCCTGTCGTGGACGTCAAATTGTCAGGTTTTGTTTTTGTGGATTATTATACAGTAGGTGTCTGTGACTTGTTAAAGGTAAAGACAACAATGAATAAACAGCTCGCACTACACGTTTTAATACAAACATATATATATATATATTCTGAACTTAAATACACACAAATACATCAGCACAGACATAACCCTTGCCTTGTTTGTAGCTTTGCTGCAATCTGCTCTCTTTCTGCTCTGCTGGCTCACTTTATACCTTTCGTCCCATCATCAGTTTGCCACCACTCCTTCACTATCAGTTCTCATGTGCCACTCTAAACTCTCAACAACAAGAAGTCACAAATGCAAAATACAACATCATCTAAAAAAAAAATGAAATAATATTACAATGATCAACAAACACAACAAATAAATGAGTTTTTATATCGTGACAGCAACATATAGGCTGTTTACAATCCCTATTTATCACTTTCTGACATGCCGTTGGTTTGGTTTGGGTAGACATATCTAAGTATCAGTTTATGCATTATGTAGCCCACAACACCAAGTTTATTGTGTAACCTTGTTTCTATCAATTCAATGTCTAAAAATAATTTTAAATGGTTTTAAAGTTTTATTTGTGTGTTTTCAAATAGTAAATGCTTCTGGATCCAATGAAATCAGCCAAAGTAGAGTATGAAGAAACCTGATGCATCACTGGTCCTTATTGGTCAGTATTTGAACCAACACCTTGATTTCGGTTTTACCATTCATTCACTGACAAATGGCCGACGATGGTTTTAGCAATCTCCGCAATGTTTTTTAAAGCCGATTTCAAACTAGTGGGAGTACAGCTGCCTTATAATAAATCATGCAAATTCTGTGTGTATTAGTGCTGTACACATTTTCCATTTGTTGACTGGTGTACAATAATTAGTATTCTATTTACATTTTCACAATTGCCATTGTGCATTCACACACTTCCATGGCTGGAAATTATAATTCTCTGGGACTCCCTACTTCAGGTGAGTTCCTCATCATCATGAACACAAGTTTTCATTATGCTGTAAATTTCCCCATTTGCCCAACCTGCTTTAATTCTAAAATAAACTACCAGTTTATCATTATTTATTGCTGTGCTAGTGATATGCAGACTTCTTAAAAGTCTATATGAAAGTATTAAAAAATTATTACAAGGTGATTTAGATAAACAACTGAAGACAAATTCAGTTTCGATGACGAGGAACCCACTTTCAGACTAAAAATGTTTGGAGACGGCTTGAATAGATAATGAAGAAAAACTCTAATATAAGTTTAACATAACAGCAAATGAACAACGTTTCGACAAGGTTTTTCTTCATTACCCATTCAAGCCGTCTCCAAGCAAAATATCAGTTTACTTCTTTAAATTAATTTCACAAAATAATAGTGTAGTAGATTAAGCCTATCATGCCATATGACTACAAAGTAAGTTTGTTATGTGGAGTTCTTATTAACTTCATTCATTCAACCTTCTTTATAACTACGCATGTTTAAACTCCATCATATCTTTTTAAGAAACACAGAACACGAATTTTAGAGACATCTGTGATAGAAAATGGAAAAGAATAAATAACACAACATAACATTTATAATTACAGCATTGTAAACACATTTTTATCTTCATGAAAGTTCAGGCATAACTCCATCAGCTTTACAACTAGATTAATTCTGGTATATAACAATACCATATTCTTGTACTATAATATTCATGGTTTTGGAAAACACACTGCTCAGATAGTCCCAATTTTCATTTAAAGGTCAAATTACTGTAAAAAAAAAAAATTTATCTTATATTTCCTTGAAATAACTTTTAATTGCAATTAGTGAATGCTTATTTCAATACAGAGTCCATAGAGATACTGCTTGATATTCAGGATAATACTGTGCAATGACAAATCATGCTGTAAACTTGAGCAATGTACAAATCTCATGTTTAAGCAGTTAAAATACATGTAATAGTATAAAAAAAATGTGACTTTTAACACATACCCAGCATTGTACTTCAAATACCCATGAAATCTGTACTTATAGCTGACGGTGACTGAGATAATCAATACAATCAAATTGAAAAGACGTACTAATTAGTACTAGTTATTTTTGTGACAAAACGTAAAAATACACAAAAATGTGACTTAAAATTCAAGTTAAAAATAAAATTAAAAGAAGTACTGAGGAGATCCAAGCAACACTGTAAGTGTAAATGAATTGTAATGTCATTATCATCACTACTAATTAGTACTGCTACTGCTACTAATACTAACAATAGTAAGTTAGTACTAATAGTAATAATAGCAATATTAGTTAGTGTGTGTGTCTATTTAGAATTACCTAGCTGAGCTTAAAATTGAATTTTGAACTCTTGACTTTGAGCAAATTTGGTTATATTTCACTCCAACACTAACAGTCTAAGAGTAAGATACCAATATAAGCGAGTAAGGCCTAACAGTACTTATATCTAAAAACAAAACAAGTTCCCGATAATGTATTCACTCTTGTATTTACATCTCTTACAAATGTAGGGCCTGCTTTCCTTTCTTGAGTTTTTTTCTTTTCGCCATCTTGAGAACTTTCTCCTTCGCTCCCAGTTAGGCCTAGGTCCTCAGCTCCTTTTTCAAGTTTTTGGTCTTGTGATGCTTCTTGCATTTTTTTAAACATTTCAAGAAAGCTTCCATCGTTCGCAAACATATTTAAATTTCTAGGTCGAGAATAACAGTAATTCGCACTCCCTGCTATATTACTTGTACTGCTGTTGCTGTCTTGATTATCAAACCCAGTCTCACCATCAGAACTCGAGCTCGTATCACTCTCTCTCTCCATCTTGAATTAGTGAACACTGCTATATAATTAAAGAAAACTAACTTATAATTGGTTATGTTTCAGCCCTCGTCCAATCAGATACCCTTTTATATTATACACATTTAACGTATTGTTGGTTACGTACACTAATATGAACCAATCAGTGCTTGTCTTAGAATAAACCTATATCAACGTGTATTCTTCTTTCATATCTTGGCGTCATCAACAGGGTTCTGTATAAATACACGAAGTGGCGAAACGCAGAATAAAAGCCATGAAAAAGTACGAATCAATACAAACTCGACAGGTATTTCCAAATCTTTAGAAGAACACTTGGTTATTACCATATTTTACACATTTTCGATTTGGAACAAGCTTAATTTTACGTAAGCACGATTCTAATTGCACATCAGAGTACTGCCATAAACGCATTCAGCAAGTTTAAATAAAATGCACGAGAGTCAATACTATCCACTGACCACTAAAAATAACTAAGATATACATAATTGTTTTTGTGCAAGCACATATATACATTCCCTTTTCTTTTTTTTAAATCCATAACTTATGTTAGTTGATAGGTAAAAATATATAGACTCTTACTTTCTGCATAACCAGCCAGCAAGCTAACCACTAGTTCATTCCTGGTCATTAAAGTCGTTATTGTAAATAACATAGCTAGTTTGTATTTAATTTAGCAGTGATAGACTAGAGGGAACACCACCCACCACCAACTCATAGTCTATTATTTTACCAACGAACAGTGAGATTATCCGTAACATTATAAAACCTCCACGAAAGAAGGGACGAGCATCTTCAGTGACGGAGATTCGAACCCACGGCCCTCAGATTGCGAGTCAAGCGCCTTAACCACCAGCCCAGAACATTCACAGGATTAAGAAGTGACAATAAATATTACTGACAAGAAGGAACTGATTTACCCCATAAGCATTATTAACATACTGTTACGTCTCCGTTTGTTAATTAACTTTCCGTAACTTCGTT
>NW_013666599.1:156573-165432 GCF_000517525.1 Limulus polyphemus | reverse complement strand
TAACAAACGCTATAATTCTCAACGAACGTCTCACGTGCTCGACTCAACAATACTCAGTTCAATTACACATTACCTTACGTTGTTTCTTGGCCGGTCTTATATATACAAGACTACCCTAATCTAGTAGTCTTCCGACATTTCATGAAGTTTCGAGAAGGAAGTGGCGTGATACAAGCGTCACGTGACTTGCGTTGTCGTAACAGTATATTTAACTATAATTTGTTCTCAATAGTTTTCACACGTTTGCTAAACAAAACTGTGTATTATGGCAGTTAAAAGGTATTCTATGGCATTTTTAAAAACCTTTTTATGCGTACACGTCGTTTATATGACGTCCCTATAAGACTTGCCACGCTAAAATCCGTGTTTCGATCCTCTCAGTGGACACAGCAGATAGTTTAATGTGGCTTTGCTCTAAGACAAATAAACATTAATGTGATAAGTTAAGTTCTCTTGATAATAAAAAGCTTAGTTTAAAGTTATGAAATAAAGTTACAAGAATGGTGAGAACAATCTCACGCAAAGAAAAAATATTGTTTATTATTCGGCAAGTTCCGAAATACGTGGAAAATATATTTTCAAATACATATACAGAAACAGTTAGTAATTGCGCAGAATATTTTTCATCCACTATCAAACAGTGACCCAGATGGTTAGAGTGTTATTTATAATTATTGTAATGGATTTCAAGACAATACATAACGGTTTGTATTGTTTTTTATTAACTTCCAAAAATAATAATGAAAAGTCCTTTCCACATAACAATAACAAAATCGTTTTATTTCTCCAACTTCGAGCTTTACAAGTTCCATGTTTTTAGTACAATGTAACCTTTAGAAGGTTCGTCGAGCATTACACCTAACCTAATAATTCCTTTTGCTGATATTCTCTTGTACATACGTCACTTTCTCGTGTCTCTAGTACTTTGTCGCAAACACAAAGTAAAAGTTTACAGAAATTATATAAATAACTTCTTCATTGCCCATTCAAGCCGTCTCCAATCATTATTAATTTGAAATTTAATTACAGTACTGGACTCAGGTGATCAAACCCTTTCGATTGATGGGTCTCATAGATTAATTTACTCTATTTTTCCCTAAAAGAATTTCAATTTGAGGGGAAGTTGGTAGAGATCCTGATGAGTAATAAACTCATAGATTAATTTACTCTAATCCTACTTAAAAGGATTTTAAGTGCTGTGGCTATTGAGGGTTCCCTCTTGTTTCTGATGAGTAATAAACTCGAATGGGATGTACGCACACCCCACGCTTGGTATTGCTGGCGCACAAAAATTTTGCTAATAAAGAGGAAAAAATGGTCTCATAGATTAATTTACTCTAATCCTACCTAAAAGGATTTTAAGTGCTGTGGCTATTGAGGGTTCCCTCTTGTTTCTTTAATCATACACTCAACATTTCGCTTTGCAGCTTCTTCAGGAGCGTTTCACTAAACACAAACGGTAACTGACAATACAAAGCTTCAGTTGGTTTAAATATTAAATTATAATCGATTCCTTTTTGTTTGTTGACTGTTTCTTAATATCCATTCAAAACCAGCAATAAAGTCATTCTTGTAAATTCATGTTTTCATCAACCTCCAAAAACTGTTAGCTATCCTTACATAGCATTTGAAAAAAAAAACTGTACAGGCGATGTGTTTTTAATCAATAATTATAGTGATACTAATTTTTACCATCGAAAACAATAAACAAAAAATAAAAGTCTTAGAAACAATATTGGTGATGATGCAAACATAAGCTTTGTCAGTAAGTTTAAACCTATTATTCAGATTGCATGCGGTTTTACTTTATTAATCAAGCAGATGTAAACTGAACTGAACTTGTTACCAAGCAAAAATAGACTAACCAGTTTTCTACAACAAACTCCAATTTTTGTGGTAATATGTGTGTGATGTTACATGAACTTACATCACAGTAAAACAGTCAGGTCATTCACTACTGGTCCACTACATGTTTCCAGTAGACACTATGTAAAATACCACTTCAACTGCATGTATAATTTGTGGCCTTATCTTTTGTATGCCCTTTGTCAACAAGGCCTTTTGCTCACTATCAGAGCTCATTTGGCTATCTGGGTTGCAACATACAAAATCTTAGATGAAGTGCTATTTAAATCAGTAAGTTTTAGGGTGAGAATGCTTTAGCTAGCGAAGAAATACAAAGGTAGTAATATGCATGTGATATTACATTAAAGTAAGAAGAATAATGATTTTAATCACACCATTTTTTCTGGCCTGATATGGGTATCCAGTAAAGAAATTGAATAATAATAATTCAACTAGGACTTGTCTGTTGTATACTACTGCCACTGAAACTACTTGCTTAATACCAGAGGTCACCGAGCTGGCTGTGTTACAACATAGTCATAATTGAAAAGCTACTTATATGAGAAATTCCTTATGGTGTGACATTATTATGTACTAATTACTACACACATGTAATATTCAACAAGTTAAACACCTTAAATTTATATTAAGTTCATATTTTAACAGAAATTAACTACACAATTTACATATGTCACAATAATAACACAGAAAGAGCATAATTTTGTTATTTTTATACTTACGCACTTAAAATAAACTGGTACTCATCTTATCTGGATGATAAAAAAATCAGCCAACATAGAACTGCCTTTACCTGTTGTTTCTACTACGTATGAACTGTCATGTTGGAAAGTTATCTTTTGAATGTGATTTTAACAGGTTATTAAAACTGTTTCAAATTATTGTATCTTGAAGTTATTAGTTAAGAATATAATTATGTTTACACTGATGGCAAAACCCTTACTAGTTTGAGATATAAAATACATACATATAAGCTAGTGTATATTAGACTTTATACTTTTGCATTTCTAAAACCTATTTTTCCCCTATTAATCTGGATGTTTCCTAACATATAAAGATCATAAACAAAACCCAGGTGATCTCTCTGAAAAACAAAGAAAAATTTTAATGACTTCTCATCAAAGGTAAGCTACCTATACAGAACAGAAAATCTGTTAGATCAATGAAACCAATTCTATATGATAAACTGACTGGATGTACATAACATCATAAATTAGTTAGAACAGAGCAACTTACTGATTAGTATCGTGTAAGCTAAAGTTACGATTAAATCATATATTCGAAATTAGTGTTTCGATTTATTACCAATTTTAATTATGCCAACAACAGATTAAATGAAATTATGATTAAATCAACTGTCACAAAAATAATCAACTAATTTAAATTAAAGTTTCCAGTTATTACCATATTTGATTATTCTACCTTTAATCGAAATAATGCTGTTATGTTTGTTTGTTATTAAACACAAAGCTAATGAGCTATCTGTGCTCTGTCTAGTTTTATCCTTATAAGTTGTTTATTTCTACTTCAAGTTTATCCAGCTTTGGTGATTCAGGGGTGGAGATAGGTGGCTTGTGATTTGAAGATCATGGGTACATTTCCCATTGCCGCCAAACTTGCTCCCTGTGTCTTTGTTTTGGTAAAGCTACTAATGCTATCACTAATTTTGAACTGCCAACTAGAGGGAAGGTAACTGGCTGACAGTACCTGCCCCTAATCTTTTTTGTTTTGCTTATACATAACATGATTTGAGGAGCACTGTATCTACTGATTAATTAATTGTAACCAATTAATGGAGCCATTAATTAATCAATTAGCAATTACCCAGCTCCAAAATCAGTACACAAGAAAAAAACACTAATTAAAATTAAATTAATCACCAGTTGGGGGACTATCACTATCAACTAAGTTTACTGTTGAAAACTTCTTTGTATGTGTAAATTATGTTAATAAATATGAACACCATGTTTGTAGGATTTCTATGTTTATGTCTGTGTGGTATCATGTATTCATATCAAAGAACACCTAAAAGATATCCACAAAGACACTCTTTTCTCCCTTATCATTGTTTTATTTCAAAAACTGGTCAGCATATCAAATAAATCCAATGTTGATATTTCAATGTGATAAGTATAAGACATGCATCAAAGATACAAATCATGATTCAGAAAATGCAAATCAAAAACACATACATATTCAATTAAAATTAATAAATTATGTCCTAAAAAAAGATGATTATAACTGCACAATATACTGAAGATAGAATATTAAATATTATTACGTAATTAAACATAAAAACCAAATTACATATTCCAAACACTTGTTTTTACAAATTGCTTTGGCTTGGGAAATTAAAAAGAAAAATTACTTGTGTGCTTCAGGTCTTAGTGCTTTATATATATATATTCTGTTATTGTGACTAAATTTCCAAGTTTATTAGACTTATTATATACATATATATTATAAATCTATTACACTTTGAAATTTAGATGAAATAACAGAATATATGACAATATTCCATTGTATAAAGTACATGCTTATTATACATTTGAACAATTTGGATATCTAAAAAAAAAATATTTAACTCACTTATTAGTTTGAGCCCAGTTCAGATGACTACAAATACTTATTATACAACTTGATAGTAAGACATACATGTAATTGTAATCCTAGATAGTAAATATTCCACTGGGAAAAACAAAGCTACACCATAGAATATGTGTACTTTCCAATCACTAACAGATTAACAGAACAGACCCAAGTTTTAAAAATTTGGGGAAGATGTTTTAATAGCATTTGATCATATTACTTTAATGTATAGCAATCTTATCAAAACATTTCTACAGTTTCTTCAAATGTCCCATACACTGCATTTTTGGATTTCACATACGACACACAAACTTTAACATAAATCAATAAGCCTGACTGCTAAATTGTTCTGTCAATACCAAACACACGTTATCAATACGAACGAAACTAAAACCCAAATTCTTTGAATTTTTACTGAAGCAGACACCTTTTTGGTAGTAGATAAGAAAATGTTAAAGCATCACTTTTATGTGCCACTAAAAATGTTCCTGCATCAAACAAATCTCCAATTCATAAATTAAAAATACTGACAAGTTTAAACTTCTGTGTTCTCATTGATAGTCAAATATAACCGACTATGAAATTCCAGAGAAATAGGTACATGTCTCATTAAATACAGTTTTGAAGTTGATGTATCTGTTAAGCATAGAAAGCTCTTTTCATATTATTCCCAAAACTATGTAATTTTCATGTATATATGGAATAAATTTTATCAGTCTACACTCCATTAATTATGAATTCTGATCTAAATTTCATATTTCTACCCATTATTCCCTATTTCTGAAATAGAAAATTCAGGTGTATGGAAGTTATTTTTAAACACCACTCTGTAATTAGCATTTCTTTCTAAACTCCCAATATTTTTATCCTCAGAGATCACACATATATTAGAAATAACATAAATCAATATTTATAAAATACCTGCAATATAATTGTTACCTATAACTCATGTTCAAAAAGAAAAGAATTATATTTGATAATGATTTATATAATCACTATAAACCAAATGTCCTTTCACACATGGTTTGTTCACCAATTAATTTAAGAAAGTTAATCTTAGAAGTCCTACTGATCATATCAGTAAAATTACTGACAAAAAAAAAAGAAAGATATTCTAATCAATAACATCAATATTCATGGAATTAACACCACAGTTGGTAGATTTCACTGTTGTTTAACACCACACTCAATTTTTTTTCTTCAATTCAAGAAGTATTTCTCAATCAGTTTTAACCCTTCTAGTTTCAGAAATATTTGCTTTTCTTTTGGCTTTTATCTTCTTCTTGTTTTCTTCAGCTTTTATGTGTTTGGCTAATTTCCAAGACAGAACAGCACTTACAAAAAAGAATGGAGAAAGGCATAGCAGTACATAATAAATGAATTCCCAAGGGTTTTTTGCTGCAAATCGAAGAATGGGATCCATCCATTCTTTAAGATCAAAATCAAACATCTTTACTTTCAGTTACTCAGAAGTCTTCTTTCTGCTTACTTCCAAGAAGAAAACATGAAATGCAGTTGTTATAAGCTATTATAAGAAATTTATTTAAAAATTTATTATATTTTACTTTTTTTTTCTTTTCTAAAAATATGGATTACATGTAGCACTAAAAAACATTCTATTCCAATGTGTTTTACAGAATAAAGCTTTACTAATAATTTCTGATTAAATGGTAGATAACTAAATCAATGTATATTAGAATTAAAGAGTTAATTTATACCCAAATGACCAAATGTGTACAATATCACAAGTCAATGCACAATAAACAAAAAACTTGTAATGAATCTAATACATTGATTCATTAGTTGGGAATCCTTGTGAAACAATATTTTCAGCCACAATCCCAATCAGTCAGCTTAGGTAAATTAAAAATTCAGTGCCCATATGAAATCATGAGGACAATATTTCAATTACTTGAATAGTTGAAATAATCAAAAACAGTAATAATTTGAAACACTAACTTAATCATAATTCCACTCACCTGATTATTTTATATGACACTAATAATTACTGTGACAAAGTTAATTATCCAACTTCAAAAAGACATTAATGCAAAACCACCAACAGTGTTTTTACAGTTACATTGGGTACCTAGATGGACAGTAAAGATCAAAGTGAAGACGTAAAATAGCACACATATCCCAATTTTGGTTTTGAGAATATGCTGGTAATTATCTGTTCAATGAAACATCATTAATTAAAATTTCACAAAACAGTCTCATAAACTAAACCCAAAACTTGTTTAATAAAACAAATTTATGCTCTTTTATGCTGTTAAAACATAAAAAAAAGCAAGGTGACAGAAGGCCAAAGTGCCAATCAAGATCATATCCCACTAAAAACAAAAAAAAAGCCCGTAGTCCTTTGTACTCACATACCAATCTACCAAACTTTAAAATTTAACATTTTTCCCACCTAGAAATGCATTTCCGGTAGATACTTACATCCGCACCACTAAGAGATATTATTTCGTGTGTAAATGATGTGGTATTTTCCTTTGAATTTCATAAGCTTTGAACAAACTCCCACCCCTACATGTGTCTATGTATATTGCACCAGCCTATGATTAATCTTGAGACTGCTGTAGCTCTTCATCAAGAGGAGGGTAACACATACTTTCTATGAACACCAACACATGATCATAGCCACATTCCTGACAAGGCAAAGGAAATGCAGTGGAAGTGGGGAGGAAGGGTGGTAAGGTGGTGAAGAGAGGTATCTATCTATCTGGAATACATTTACAGGCAAAGAAAATAATAACTTCAGAAACCCCTCTTACCTCTATGCACCACATAGAGCTAGAATCCTGCATTAAAAATGGTGAAGGGGTCAGTGCTAAAATAGTGATAGAAAGGGAAAACCCATGGGGTGTGAGTGACTTTCACAAGACCAGGGGTCGCCTAGAAAAGCAGCACCCAGTGGGAGACAGCATCCTTATCAAGCAGGGTTTACTCTTTGCCTAATATTTTGTTATTTAGTCATCAATATATTTCAAATACATTAGAGAGAGAGATGTACAGTATAGGATATCAGGTAAATTCAGTGCAAGTGGTAATGTGTCATAAAAGTGAGTGGAATGTTGCTAGTGTTAGACCATTCCTTCTTGGTGAAATACTTACAAGTGATAGATATTGTAACTACAAGTTGAAGGAAGAGAAGCTCTTATGTGAAACAAATGAAAATCCAAGAACTGTCTGGCTGGACATATCCACTGGGAACTGCTTGGGACATACTGTAATGGAGTGTCCTGTACTACATTTCCAGGGAACAGCCCAACCCTTCATCTCAAATGAGGAGTGGGACCAACTAGTCTCTTACTGGGAGGAAGGCAACACTCCATATCAACATCCCTAGTGGCTTGAGACTGGAGAAGTAAGGGTTTCCACTAGAAGATGAGGGAGAGGAGGAATATGTGATGAGGAGAACACTGGAGAGTGTGTGTGGGTCACTGTCATTGGGCACAATAATCTAGAATTGGATTTACAATGAAAGAGAATGTAATGGATTACTATGATACAACTAAAGACAGCAAGCACGAGCTAGGTGTAAGGGCAGGACTACACCTGGTGCTTTCCTTTTTGTAACAAATGCAGGAACAGTCATGTCAATTATAGAAATATACTGCTGAAGTAGTTTTGCAAAAAATCTCATGTCAATAATGGGCACAGATCAGGAGCAGACGTGTTTTAATGCTTTCTGCTCTCTCTTGCTTGATGCAGATTTAAGGTAAGTATTCCCTGTGAGGCAACACAGGCCACTTGGAAAGTTCTGATGGCAATAAGCATAAGAAATGTAGGGTGTAGTTCTGTTTGTGAGTTATTTGTTTTAGGTGAGGCACTTACAGTCTGCAGGAAAGTATACAAAAACCAAGGGACACACATGGAGGTGGGCCTTGAAATGTATCAATGACATGGAGATGACTGAAAAACACAACAGTCAAAACTTGCCCCACTAGAACCTCTCAGTGGACTGGAGAGTGGTGATCGGAGGGAAGCAAAAACAAGAGGCACATGAAACTGTCCAATAATGCAAGTAATGTGAGGTAAATGTGTTAGTTGTAGTCTATGTACCAGCCTGTAAAATCTCTTCCAAAGGCCAGTGATGAAAAAAAAAAGGCAAGAGAGACTGTGACATGCTGAACCTGATGAGAGGAGACATAAAAGAGTGTACAGTAAGACTCATTCAAAGAAGAATATGTGAGATTGATTAGCTGGCAAACCCAGTCAGTTAAAGTGGAAAGGGATAACTTCCAAGAAGAGAAGGTCTGCTATGATAAAAATAAGTGGTGATGGTTTCTATGCAAAAGGACAGTCCAAGCAGGATAGCAAAGGACAGCCTGTACAAGACACAAAAGACAGTCAGGATCAGAACAATCAGTGAGGAAATAGAGGGGATAGAGATGGAAGAAA